>NW_007245879.1:353891-396972 GCF_000164805.1 Carlito syrichta
GCGCGAAGGGCCGTGGCTGCGGCGCTGGGAGCCGGGGTCCGCTCTGGCCCGCGGGTGGCACCCACCCTTCGGGGGGGGAGCAGCTGGCGCGCTCGAGGGCGCAGGACCAGGCAGGACGCGGTGCCGCCGGGGCCAGCGGCAGAAGCCCCTCTGGCGCCTCCAGGGCTGGCGGAGGAGCCGCCTCGGGGTCGTGTGAGGTCGCGTGGTCTGGTTCCACAGAGCCGGGGGCGGGTGCGGTTGGGGGTCGGCCGCGGCAGGGCAGACGCTTTCGGGAGGGCAGGGGCTCCGGGAGGTTCGGGCACGCCGCCCTCGGAGAGGGCGCGCCCAAGGAAGGCGTGCAGGGGCGCGCAGGGGCGCCGCGCGGGAGAGCCGGGGTGCCCTGGAGGCTGTCTGGGCAGGGGGACCCGGGGGAGCGGCCGGGGCGGCTGGGCCTGCCGGGCTCCCGAGACGAGCCAGTCGGGCTTGAGCTCCAGCAGGGCGCCCCGGGGAGCCCGGCGGCCCAGCTCCGGCTTAAGAGGCGGGTGGGGGAAGCGCCGCCGTGAGTGGCACCGCATGGGAACTGGTTTGGTCGTTCTGCTCATCTGTGCGTTTTTATTTTTTCGTCTTATTGACTGACTGATGGATTGATTGATTGATTGGCGTCGGAGTCTCACTCTGTGGCCCAGGCCAGAGTGCCCGGCCGCTCAGGGCTCACCAGAGCCTTCGCCTCCGGGGCTCAGGCGGGGACAGGTGTCGGCCGCCCCACCGGGCCTGGGGCCTTAAAGCCGTCCCTTCGGCTCCCCGCCTCGGCTGCCGGCCTTGGTCGAAACACTTATCACAAGAAAGGGGCGCACTCAGACTCTGACCAGGGCGCCGCGGCTGACGTGGCCTGGGCTTTGGTGGTGGCGGCGGCTGCCGGTTTGCGGAGAAACAAGTTGACTCTGCAAACAGCGGTTATACTGGCCGGAACCACAGACTTGACTTTAAACGGAGGGTTTCATTGGCCACGAAACCCACAGAGTATCAGCAAAGTTTGGCACTTTTTGATATGTTTCATCCGGGAAGCGTGGCTAGGGCTTTTAAGCCTACTCTCACTGTTCCCGACACTCCAATAGGTTAAGATCCTTTGTGTCGGGAAGACAGAGGAGAAGGTCAACAGCTGGAGAACCTGGCAATATGTGGCAGCAACTCATCCACACAAGGCCCTGCGGGCTGGCTGAGGGTGAGGTCACGTAAGCATCGTGCTGAACACTGGCATCACCACGAGGCCGTCCTCCTCAAGAACTGTCTGGATAGCAGACCTTAGTATCCTGCTGATCCACTGGCATCTTTTTGAATGGGCTTGGTTTGATTATGGGAGGTGGGGAGGGATGGTGGAACAGTTGTTTTTTTTATTTGAGTGGGACAAAATTGTGATATAAGGGCTTGAGAAAGAAAATCCAGTTGGCAAACTGGTGTGTGGTCCACCCTTGAAGGAGGGTCTGGGAACCAGTGTGGATACTGTAGAAACGGAAAGAAGGCTGTGGGGGTAGAAATGTTTGGCTTGTGAATGGGAGCACTGTCATTTTAAAACATTGATATATCTTGTAATATTTTGTGGCAATTTTATTACCAATTTTTATCAAAATCCCTCCATCTGGAATAATTCCATGTGGATTAAGCCACATGGGAGTCAGTTACCCTGGCTTAATAGATATTTCATTGCTGTGGATTTTAATCGATAAACTTGACCTTCAGACTTTGCCAGTTGTACAATCTGTTCTGAGCAAACAGTGAAATAAAGTGAGTCAGGCTTTGAGTATATTAGTGAATCGAGGTTTGAGTGACCAAGAATGCAATGTCAGGATAACAACAACACAAAGAAGAAAACTCCTTTTTTTTGTTTTTTTTTTTAGGTTCAGCCTACTTGACTTCTTAGAAACAGCATACCATGATCTCTTTTAAAAGGAACATTTTTAACAGAAAAAGCTGTGTATTTTTCAGGGTAACATAAATTTACCCTTGAAGCATCTGACCTAGTAAAGACTCCTGGAAATAGTTAAGCTAAGTCTGCTCTGAACAAATAAAACATTGCTCTCGAAGGTATTTATTTCATTCATGAAGATGCCTTTGCAGACCACTTGAACAATTATTTGATGCAGGAACCACCCCATGCTCACCCGTCTCTCGCAGAGTTGCTGGCATGGCGCACCTTGGCGTGTGTCTCCCCATCTCAAGGGAGACACTGTCCCACTTTCTAGACTTGACATGTGGCTGGGATGACTGCGAGGCTTTGGAACTCGCAGTTCACACCGCCCACGTGGCTTGACAGTGTGATGTGTTCCTCTTTTATCTTCGCAGTGCAGCACGCAGCAGTGAGGTCTTCCTTAAAGGCAACCCAGCTCGATCTGTGCTTTCCGAAGTGTGGTTTGCGATTCACTGTGGCCACTTCCAAAATATGATATGGCTTACTTTTTTGCATTTAAAAAATTGGTGTGGCCTTCCCAAGATCAAAGGGAGAGAAAGTTTGAATCTCTGGACCCTTCGAAGTCACAAGGACTTCTCGGAAAATACTGAAGGCTAAAAATATGGAGTTAATCATGTAGGAAGATCTATATAGTTCAGAAGCAAAATTATCTTCAGTTTTGTTACTTTGAGCTAAGTGAAGAGGCCGGACTTCTAGTTCATCACCTTCTGAAAGAATAGGGGCTATTTGTTAGGCTTATTATTGGAATATTATATGACTGTTCAAAGATGACTAAATATACCAGTTTGGTTTGATATGCACCATAATTTCTCAGCTCTCTCCCGTCCCAATGCAGTACTTAACCTTCCAGATCATCACCACAAAGTGGAATTTATGAGTAGCCATAGGCTGCAAGCACTGCACAGCCGGCTGAGCCACGGGGCCTCGGTCCCGCCGACTGTTCCATAAACAAGGAGCGATCGGGGACGCAAGGGGACACAGAGGGCTCTGCATGCACGTGAAACGCTGGGAAGAGCACGGGACACCAGCCTCCGCCTGTCCTGTCCCAGACTCGCCTCGTCCGTCAGACGCTCAGAAATGGCCCGTCTGTCTGGGGACAGGGAGACACCCCTTATCAACAAGGGTGCCTGAACGAAACATATTTGTATACCTAACCCTTAACCCCACAATACCAAAATTAAAAAAAAATATTGATTAATTTTTAAAAAAAGAAATGGCCCAGCACACGCAGCCCCAGGGCCCCTTTCTGCTTGAGCCCAGAAGCTGAACATTACATAAGGTCGAATGATAAAACTCAGCCTTTCATCGGGAAGGATCTAACGAGAGGATGGAATACCACGTCTCTGAAATCAAAAAATCTCTGAGTTCAGCATTTTGACTCGCTGATCTCTCACGTTTTCTTTATGTTTTTGGCAGTTGGTGAGGAATGGGTATTTTGAATTAACGTGTGCTGTCGTAGCTGATATGGATCCGCGAATGGAACCCAGTTTGGTGGAGAAAATGACTTCCCCATCATTATGACGCCCTTCCTGAGGTGCTCACAGGAGAAAGGGTGCAGGCGTTAGAGTACTGCTCCCCTGAACGCTGGCCTGACTCTGCCACGTACGAGCTGCACGGGCTCAGGGCTGAGTCACTTAGCCCACAGGAGGCTTGTGAAGAGCAAACCCCACATTCTAGAATTACCTTCACAAGTTAGGCATGACTGGCCGTCAGGTGAGAACTCAATAAATGACACTGCTATTATTATTTGTAATGAAAGTCTTTTAAGAGGTTTGTACCTGTGTTCATAGACCAATGAGAAGATCAGCGATTCGTCTTAACTCCTTGATTTCTCCTTTTCTTTGTGGCTCTAACTTCCTATTTAATGGATGTAGCAGACAGCACTCGCCTATTTCTTCACCTCCTTATGTTTCTATTCTTTTTAAACTGATAATAGCACAACGTAGAAAAATGCATATGCCACGCCGTTTTTCAACTTTGTGATGAAAAAAAGGCTTCTCATCAAATCTAAACATGTCAAAATGCCACTCAGCCACTTTGTTTATCAGAATTACTCAGATTCTCACTCACCTTTTTGTTTAGACCAATTATCTTCTAGCTTGACGCAGCACTTTTTGAAACAGATTTCATTGTTCTGCTGCTAACTTTTGTAACGACAGACTGATTGCTGACCAAATTGTTGGGAAAACTTCTGAGGTCAACTAAAGAAAGCGAAAAGCGCTCATAGCACCCCGCAAAATTTTTGATCTATAAAATGGCATTCATTACCAATAGCAAAAGTAAACGCAGAGCAAATAAATCCACCCAGTTAAAATAGGTAATACAGTCTTTTTATGGCAAAATAATTGCAGCACGCATATCTATGTGGCACTACCGGAAGGGGAAGCAACATTGTTTTTCTGACTTCTTTGATATGATATGAAGAAGAGACATAGGAGAGAGAGATGAGAGAGGAGACAGAGAAGAGAGGGGGAGAGAGAGAGAGAGAGAAAGGAGAGAGGAGAGAGGAGAAGAGAAAAAAGAGAGACAAGCAAAGAGAAGAGTGACTCTCCTGACTGTGGTTCCTCCAGATCCTGTCTCCCTCCTGGAAGGAGCCGATGCAAACATCATTCTCCAGGAAGCACCGTCTCTTTCCACTGGACTGAATACTGTCGTGCTGCTGTGCTTGGAGGGTCTTTTTAAACTCTGAGAAGACTAAGACAACACCCTACATCTCTACAGGAAAGATGGGGAGCGCACACGCAGCCCTAAGTGGGAGTGTCGATGCCCAAGGAGAGCACGGGGCTTCAGTCGTGGGAGAGGTGGGAGGGGGAGACAGAGAGCAGCCCTCTGGAGCGCCCGGCTTCCATCCCCTGACCTGGGACTGTCCTCTGCGGTCTCCCCACTCCTGAGAAGCTGTGGAGGAGAAGGGGACACAAAACCATGCTGTGCATTTGCCGTTGTGTAGTATAAACCGAGCTGTCCCTCTCTAAGCTCGTTTCCAAATGGAGTTCCAGAAAGTGCTGATGAAGGGGAGGGAGTATGTCCCTGTTCCATTTACTTGGTTGAGTTTCTTTCTAGGTTCAGTGGCCAGGGGCCTGCATGAGTCTTATTTTCAAGTCCTCTTGTGTCCTGAGAAGTAACCTATGCACCCACTGGGGATTTGCGGGTCTGAAAACCCAAGCGCAGTGTTGTTTGCACTTAGTCTATCCATTCACAGCAACAACATGGGGTCTCATTTACCTCTTCTGTGAACTATGGAAGAAAGAACAGAAAGGATAAGTTTGACCTGGAGTTCATCAGCAGTCACCTAAATTTTGATTGTGGAAGTACAAGATGGAGAAAGTCTGCTTGTGGTGAGACTGGCTCCAAGATGAGTCGGACTTCGAAGCAAGGAACATAATTTCGCTCTGTCTCCATGGGTGCCCCACCCTTCTTCCTATAGGACCCAGGTGGTGACATGGGTTGGCTAAGAAAGAGTTCATCCCAGGCTTGGCGCCTCAGCCTCCCATCCCAGGTGGACCATAAGTTCCGTCTCAAGGTCCAGAAATGTCTCACAATCTTCTTACATTGTTCCAATTAGAGAGTCTTTGTTTTAAATTTAGCGATTGTTATGTTAATAGAGAGAACGTTGGTATCCTGAGCAACTCTAGAAGCTTATGCCATTGAGGGATGACAGGCATGCTGGGGAAAGTCTTGTTTGTCTTGCTTATGCCAAGGGGTTTGCTTAGTGAGCACTGCTTTTTTCTTTCTTTTTCTCCAGAGGAAACACTTTGTGTTCCTAGAGTTTTGCCACCATGAGTTGATGGCTGTCAAATAATGGAATTCGGGAATGGCAGCTCTATTTTATTTTTCTTTTGTGTGTGCATGCCATTCATTCTCCTGTCACAAAGGATTAGAAAGTGCTGAAGAAAGAGAAAGAAAATACTTGGAAATTAAATACTTCCATATCCTTCAAAATCTAATCTCTTACGTTGAGAAATCCCAAAAGAAGAACAACATAGGAACATCACACCCAAAATGCAAGTTTAGAAGTGACATTATGAAGTCTTCTTTTTTATCTTGTTCGTACTAAATAAGAGTAGAAAATGGAATGTAGAAATTGATTGCTTCTGTATTTTAGTAAATATATGAGTCTAGAAATAAATTAATTTAGGGTCTCGTGTGCACCTTTAAATCTATTCAGACTGATAAGGATTTCCTCCACAGAATTGCACTGAATCACATGTATCAAACAAGTGAAATTAGTGATAAAGAAATGTCGGAGAAAAGAGAAAAATATTTACAAGAAATTACTATAAAGTACTTGAAAATATTCAAATAGGAAATTTATATATATGTATGTATACGTATATATGTATACATAGACATAATACACACATTCATCCATCTATCCATCCATCCATTCATCCATGTATCCATCTGTCCTATCTCACAATTTATTAACAGATATATTGGAGAAAATATAGTGAATGCATAATTTCCCAAAGTGTTTTTTTTTTGGAGCAATAGTTCCTAAAAAATGACCTGCAATAAAATCAATCAATATAAGTTTTGTAACTCTGAATACTATATTGCACTCTAAAATATCCACACAGTAAATGTACACAAAATTATATAAGAAGAGTTTTTATCAGAGCTTTGATAGTAGGAAGAATCACGGCCTTCAAAGATGTTCATCTATGCTCTTATCCCTGTGTGTGACCTATGAATATGCTGCTTTATGTGGCAAAGTGAATGAAAGTAGCAGATGAACTCAAAGATGCTCATCGGCTGAATTTAAAAACAGAGAGATGATCTTTCATTAACTAGGTAGGCCCCACATAAATAACAAGGGTTTTTATAGCTAACAGAGAAAGAAAAAGAGATCAGAGTTGTTTGTTGTGAGAAGGATTGACTCGCTATTGCTAGCTCTGAAGATGGAGTTAGCGGCCAGGAGTCCACGAAGGTGGGCTGCCTTCAAAAGCTGAAAGAGGCAGGGAAAGGCATTCTCCCCTAGAGCTTCCAGAAAAGCCCAGACCTCAGTTCTAGCTGGTGAAACCAGCTGGGACTTCTAACATACAGAATGGGACTTCTAACATACAGGACTGCAAGATGATCTCTGCTTTAATTTTGTTACAACCACCATAGACAATGAATATCCACGCTACGGCAGTTTGATAGCTATGCTTGCCACCCATTAACATATTTAGTCAACCCACAGGACAATGAAATACAAACATTACTGTCATCGGTGTTATATGAACAAGGACATTGGGGGTGGTGGTGAACTTATGTAAGTTAGGCAAATTAATCCAAATAATTTGATACAAGGATGTATCAAAACCAAGTCTCAAATGAAAGGCTAATTACAAAATCTATGCCTTAAATTTCTTATTATTCAATTCTTTTAACAAGCTGACTTGCCACAGCAACCTTTTATTTTTCTCTCAGTATACCTGTTTGTTTTAGAAAACACTGGAATAGCAAAAGGAGACTATACTTAAAGGGACTCAGGTCTTGATTCTGATAAGCTCATCTAGCCTGAGTGTAGTCATCTTGTATTACTTGGCCTCAATTACTTCTGGTATTGATGTTCCCACAACAGCCTCTGCTTAGAATCTATTTCTTAGCTTTATTCATACCTACAGTTAATGTGTTCTGCATTATTTATGACAGCTCTCTTGGGACCAATGAGCAGGTATATTAACCCCATAAAGTTCAGAGAAATTGGGTTTCTTGCTCCAGATTAAAAAGATAGTAAGTAGCAGAGCCAGATCTTATGTGAATGTCATCTGCTTCCTGACCAGAGCTCTTTGCAATGTGCTACATTTAATCATATTTCAATAAATATCACTACAGAATTCTCACAAAAATGCTTTATTTTTGATACCAACCTAGGGATTGAAAAAATTTATGTATTGCCAATCAAGGTACACTTGAATCGGATTCATAAAAGAAATGTCATTGACTGGTAAATAGGATGTCTTAGTGTTCTTCTATATAACGCTTGATGGATTTATTTCTAGAAAGTGATTTCAATAAAAAATAGAATGATATTTTTCTTATCAGGGTGATTCTAGGGCCTGTGTGTGTTTTTAAAGTACTATAGGAAATTCTGATTAAAATCTAAGGTTCTAGAAGATCCTCAGACATGGTCATTCAACTTACTCTAAAAGCTTTGGGATTTGCCAAATAAACTGAACGTAACTTTGAATGTAACTTGGCTAATGAATTGATTAGAAGGGTAGGCTGAGTTGTAAAACAGAATGGAGTTTCAAATCAAATTATCTGGACTTGAATTCCCACTCTGCCATGAGTAGGATTGTTGCCTTCAGCAAAGAATATCATGTTGTATAATCTGTCAGGGTCAGTTTGCTCATCTTTAAAGTGATGATAATCAGGTCTCTTTTTGAGAGTTGGTGTCACTTAATATTTCGTCACATGTGAATTTCCAAAACTGATTTTGCACCAAGATCTGTTCCATAGTATTCCAATTTTTGAATGTTCACTCTTTTGCATCAGTTACTTGCTTGCCTGTTTGCACACTGGATTCTAGATCTCTTACAGTTTGAGATGATGCCTTATTCAAAGTTTGTCACCCACATCTAGCATGTGATCTGACCTCTGACACTCATCAAATATTTCTCAACTGAATGAGATCTTTTGCTAAATATAACTTGCTGAGTTTCTTGTTTGTTTGTTTGTTTTTGAGTTGGAGTCTCACTCTGTCGCCCAGACTGGAGTGCAGTGGCCACTCCCAGCCACCGCAGCCTCGACCTGCTGGGCTCCGGAGATCCTTCTGCCTCAGCCTTCCGAGTAGCCGGAATTACAGGCATGCGCTACCACGCCCGACTGATTTTTTTATTTCTTGTAGAGATGAGGTCTTGCTGCCCAGGCGGGTCTCGAACCCGCGGACTCAGGCAATCCACTCACCTCAACCTCCCAAAGGCGCCGGATTTCAGGCTGAGCCACCGAGCCCAGCACTCGCTGAGTTTTAATGTCTGAGGCTGAGAGGTTACTTTTAAAAATAAGTGATGAGAAAAAAAAAAAGAAACAAAAAAATGATGTACTGTCCTACTCCGTCTGTTGATTTTAGTTTCAATTTCTTGGTTTTTTTTTTTTTTTGGTAAATTAATCATATGATAGACTAGATTGAATCTGTAGCATATTTAAGTAAATCTCTTTACTATTTATAGAGTCCATGCATAACTACAATTGATGACTTTGATTACACATCTTTAATATTCCTGATGTTATATTTGCTATCTTTTGTGGTTAATAAATCTTTCATACACCTCCTCAATAATAAAATATTGATTCAGTCTTCCTAATGTTTGTAAAGTCTAATTTATTTTCCAAATTTGGCCAAGAGAGACTTACATTTAGAACTAACAAGATAAATTTATACAGATTTGTGCAAAGTGGAACAAAATAAATATTCAAAAGACTTCAAAAATCACATGAAAACTCATTTCCAGTTAAAACTGACAATTTATTACTCTTAAATTGTGGGTACTTGAGTGGGATGTCAGTTTTGGTTATAAAATTAACTCACTAATGCCAGCCATGTTATCATCTTGTCTTAGCTCAGAACAAAAAGAGCGAGAGAGATGAAATTTCTTTTAAATTTAGAAGTGCTTTGGCGAGATTAACCAAACAATAACAAAACAATCACATTCAAGGCACACAAGAAACATTGAAAGGAGACGTTTTACTCCAGGGTCTTTCTGTAAATAATTATAAAGTAGCATTTCCAGAATCGTGCCTAGTCTCCCCATACTCTTTCCTTCCCAGTCCCATGCTGCCTGGTGCATGGAATACTTTAGGAAAGAGAAAGCACCAGCCCTTTCAAAGGGACTCCCGTGGCTGAACCCTGCCACACGGCAGCACGAAGCAATGCCTTCTCTAACAAGTGCTCTTGGTGAACAGACGGCTGCATCTTTCATCTTTAGGACTGTGCCACAGAGCACTAGAGCAAAGACTCCATTGTTCTGAGAGCCTCACAAGCAATCCAACGGGAGTTCTCCAAGTATCTCAGCAGCCAGAGTTCTTAAGCTTCAATTAATAACATTGGGAATCGCCTGTTTAAAAACTTGAGTGGGTTCAAATGATTTGCCTTTTGTCAACAATGCTAAACTTGACACGAGTTTAAAAATATGTGTGTTTAAGAAACAGGGAAAGATAAGTGAACTCATTTCCCAAGATTTGAGAAAGGAAAGCAATTATAGTCTAAACATTCTTTAGTATCTACTTGGGCAGCAAAAAGGAGCTCATGAATCAGTTGAGAATCAGAAGGAGTAATGATTAAGATGGTTACCAGAATGATTACAAACTGTAGCAATTGATTATATAGATTTAAAATAATAGATTTTGTACACAAAAGAGGCTTTAGAAATCAACTGGACTTGAATGACTTTGGTGGCTCAGAGTAAGTAACAGAGAAGTCAAGGAGACTGGAGTTTGAAATCTTTACTTTGCCGTTGGCGGGTCTCTCAGGGCCACTTGTGAGATGAGTGGTGTCTTCTGAGGATGTTAGATGCGTGCTGAAGCTGTAGGGACCTTGGCTGGCATCTGGGAACACTGGGAGTGGGCAGCTTGTGCTAGTTTCCATCCTTTCCTGCTCTTCCCTGGTCTGAACTTCTTTCAACTACCAAAAATTTGCTAGACTTGGTTCAGTGTTTGGATTCAAACATTGCCCAATCCAGATTGCAATTGTGATTAAACTTTTGGAAGTGTTTGCATTAAATCAGAATGAAAGCTGTGCTGGAGAAGATTCAATGATGTATAGAAGAGAACCCATGACTATTCCATATGAACTTAACTGGTGTCTTTTTAAAAGTCTCTGGTAATTTTGTATCTGTTCCAAATAAATTATTTGATGTTTCTAATGATGGTTAAACTCAATGCTTCAGCCAGTTGTGCTACTACATTAAATTAGAGTCAATAAGAGCTATATAGTTAGTTTCTAGACAATTGCTATGGCAATACAGGAATGGAATCAGAAGCCAGACCTAAAAATTACTTTGAAACCTTTGTAAGAGTGCTCTATTTGGGCCACGTGTTTAATCTACACTAAATTTGAAATGATATATTCTCTTGTAAATAGTGATTATCATTTTAGTTTAATCCTTTTTCAAGGAAGCCGAGCATAGAGAGAAGAGGACTGTCTAAGGCAGAGCTGAGGCCAAGTATTTGATCTACCCTCTTTTCCCTAGTGTCGGCCGTAGTTCACTGTGCACTGGTGACAGTAGCAGTGACAGCAAGAGGATCCTAGAAGCACAAATAAAGAGAGGGTCTTCTGAAATCCACCTGACTTTCCCAAGATTGTCACGACTGATCTCCCCTTAGGCTGGCTGAGAGCCGAGAATAACAAAGAGTCAGGTGCTCGATTTAGCTTGGGCCATGTTTGGAAACCTAGGTTAGCCAGACTCAAAGTCTACACTTCATCTCATACAGTACTTTGTTGTTGTTTGCTGTTTTTATTTTATGAAGCGAATGAGTTCATAGGACATATACTTCTGGGTAATCCCACTAAAAGAAAAACTTTAGACAAATAGAATTTGGCAGACTTTATTCAAACAAAGACCGATTCATGCATCAGGCAGCACTCAGAACGGGAAGAGTTTCAGAGCGCTCTGGTTAGCAGCATGAGCAAGTTGCCTTCACCAGCTGAATGCGGCGACAAGGCATAGAAATTACTTAATTTGCTATAGCTAGTCATTTGCCTGATTTAGGTATGATCTGGTGGAAAGATCCTAACGAGTGCTTTCTTGGCAGTTTCTGATTGGCTAAGCTCTCTTCATCTTTCTGTCTCCACTGGGCTTCTGTTGTCTGACATAGAAAGCCAAAGCCCTGGCGCTGGCCCAGACTCATGCCTCCAATTGCATTTTTAATGACCTCCAAAATGTCATTTCATTAAATTATAAGTGGATGTTAATGTTTCCGTCCTGTTGGCATGTGAGGGTACCTTGTTAAACCTCTTAACATATGTAGCTTAATTTCTTTGGAAAGCAATTGTCAGTGGACCCTATTTTAAAAGTTTTGTATTTCTGCTAGCTTTCTGTCTCTTCCTAGGTCAGAAAGATTGTTTCAAATTATTGCTGAATCAAAAGCTAAATTGTACTTTTTTTGCCCCATTAAGATCCTGAAGGACTAATTAATGACCAGTGAGTTCCACATTACTTACCTTCAATAAATAATATTCATGATGATATATTTACATTTTTCTAAGAATTAGATTCTACATGATGAATTTCCTTGTGTGAATAATATATAAATATAATATTAGGTTAGAATTTTATATTTCAATTCATTCAAAACTATTTAATTCATCAAAACCATTATGATTTTATAATTAATGCAATATTTCCATGCATAGCTTTTGAATAAAGAAAAGTTTATCCTGTGTTTCTTTAAAAGTAAACATTAAAAACTGAATTTAAAAATTTTATCAAAGAATAACACTATAATTGACACTTTGAGAGCTTTTTCAGATATTTCAACCAAAACACTGAATTCAGTAACTTTGTGCATAAGACAGTGTTACATAATGAGAGAAAAATATTCTGATTAAAGAAGACAAATCTTTCACAATTGTTTGAGAACATTCTCATTACATAGAGCATCAAGGTGGCTGCTGCAGGATCCATCCCAAGGCTGTGTTATAGATGGATTGAATCGATGTGTCTGCATCAGAAGCTTTGTGTCTAGCAAGGGACTTTTATGCAAGCTGCCATCTTGGATATGAAATGTAATAAAAACCACACTGCAGACTGTCGAATCATACAACTTAGCTCTTCTGTTAGATGTCTGCATAAGCAGTAAAATTGCCAGATGCCATCATTGTCTTGGATTTTGAGTTATTTCCGGATACCAGATTGAGTGGGTGGATACCAAATGAGTAGAAATTCCAATAAATGTGACCCTTCTTTCATGAGTTTGCTTGCAGAAGCAGACAATTGGATAAGCAATTGACTTATGCAAACTCCAGCTAAAATTTGTTCCCGGTCTCCTTTGTGGTGATGGATTTTCACTTTTCTTCTTAAGAAGAGACTGCTAGTCTTGCCAAGTCCTATATTGGAAGAGACATAGAGATAAAACTTGAATGACAGTGTTCAAAAGTTTAAGAAACATTGCTCCTGCTTGACATTTGTACTACTTTATAGGACTGTCCGTCTCTACCTTGGCCATGATATTACCTTTCATTTAAAAATAATAGCATTGTGTAGCACCATAAAGCAAGCTCAAATTATTATTATTATTTATTTATTTATTTATTTTTGAGTTGGAGTCTCACTCTGTCGCCCAGACTGGAGTGCAGCGGCCACTCCCGGCCACCGCAGCCTCGACCTGCTGGTCTCCGGCGATCATTCCGCCTCAGCCTTCCGAGTAGCCGGAACTACAGGCATGCGCTACCACGCCCGGCTGATTTTTTTATTTATTGTAGAGATGAGGTCTTGCTGCCCAGGCGGGTCTCGAACCCGCGGACTCAGGCAATCCACTCACCTCAGCCTCCCAAAGGCGCAGGATTACAGGCTGGGCCACCGAGCCCAGCTAAGCTCAAATTATTTTTGAAGATCGTACTACAAATGTCAAATAATTCTGTACAGTCATGTAGAATTGGCCTGAACTAGTTACTAAAAATGGCATTGTATAACTTATAATACAGGTCTTAATTAATCATGTAAATTAATTTCATTGAACATTACCTGTTTGAAAGGAAGTTATGAATAAACATGTCCAGGCCCCCTCTTTTTGCCTGGTGTCTGCTGATGGATGGAGGTGCTCCCCTTGGCAGTGGCGTCACAGCTGCTCTTGCTTCCTGAGGCTGCTCCATACTGGATTTCATTTTGGCTAGATAAGAGACGCACTAGAGGATTTTAATATAACACACCACAGAGTGATGACATGGAGTCATCACTATAAACACTCAGATCACATAAATCGGGGAAGCAAAGTAATAAATCAATTGTTATTAAATGAAGGAATAAGACTCACACAAATTATGAGGCCAACAGGCCATTCCTGCACACTAACATTAAAGTCAGTAAATAATAGCATGTGTACCACCCATCCATCTGCCTGATTCATGGAAAGATAATCACACACACACACACACACACACACACACACACACACACACACACAGACAGACAGACACAGAGAGAGAGAGAGAGAGAGAGAGAGAATGAGAGAAGTGAGATATATGAAGTGAGATGATATAGACAGAGCTGTAGATATAAAAGGGATATAAGGGGTTTGTATATATTGGAGATAGAGAGAGAGACACAAAAGATATACGTTCCTGTATATGTATGAAATAGATATACTTATAGTATAAATAAAGCAAACCTATAATGGAAATACATTTGAATACACCAAAATGCATAGATCATCATTCTTGTCATGTGATTAAATACATCACCTTAGTCATTTGACTTCTAGGATACCTCCAATGAAAGATTGAGGCCACACTGGTGGTCTTTGATGATTTATAACTAACAATATCTGACACTATAAATACCTTAGTTAAAATGCTATCATCATATAAAACTCTTTTGTCAAGTTTGGTTAATATTTTGTAGAGGGAAGTGCATTGAAGTGAATTGAAAATAAAGTTTCTGCATTAATTTTGCTGACAGAAGAAGGATTTTAAGTAAAATTTATTGAGTAAACACACTAGTAATATGAACAGACATTAAACATGCCATCACAGTGGCATCAAAAGTCAACAGAGCTCACACCAGTATATAAAGTATATAAAGAGACACAGTGATGTGAAAACTTAGTTTTGTGATCTTTTAACTACGGTCTCCGGAGGCTTACATGTTTTGGATCAAGTTTCTCCTTTTTTATTTGATCTAAAAATCCCTGTGCTTAACAGAGCCCAATTTCATAGATGTATAAAAACTATAAAAATGAGAAATTAATAAAAGAGGATTAATCATAACATTTCAATAACTCATTGGCATATACTAGTCTAACATAGTTTTTCCTGTTCTAATAACATAGATAATGAGTTACCATAACAAGAATGCATGAAAATCTAACCAGTAAATGAAGTTTACCCAGAAAAATATCTTTATAATTTAATGTATAATTTTGAATATATTTTGAAATTAACATGGATATCTTGTGCCGTACTGTTTTTATTTACCAAATAAATTTGTTAAAGTATAAAGTTTATATATTTTTTTACCATAGTTGGTAATGAAAATTTCCAAAAGTTTATCACCTGTCATAGTAACCTTACAAATGCTGAATGAGAGAAAATTAAGTAAGTCCTGAAGTCACCAATTTATCTTTGAGGTAAAAATAGCGGATGTAATGTGTTTAGTTCAAATGTGAATTGAAAAATAAGGTAGGCACTAAATGGCACTGACATCCCAACCTGTAAAAATTGACCACAAATACAGAAGCTATAACACAATGAATGAGTCTGGATATCTTTAAGTGGCAATTAACTAAAATATAATACTTAAGAAGCAACCCTTCAGGGAAAATTCCTCGGCTTCTGTTCATCTCTTCTATTTTTTGGATAAGAGAAATGCACACACCGACAAATGCCCCAGCGTTACACAGGCCTTCACAGGGCCACATTTTCAGAGGAGCGTCACACTGGTCACGTGTGCACTCAAATTCCGTCATGCAGTGAGTACGTGCTGGGACGTGGTCACCAGGCTGCGGTGACCAGTCTTGTCCCTGCTATCGCACGCTTGGACTGTGGGTCTCTGTCTGCCTCTTTCGACTTCCAAGTCTTGAAATAAAAGTAAGAAGAACTTTTCCTCCTTAATTTCCCTGGGCCTGGAGTTAGATAAATATTTACAATATTTTTAAGAAAAATAAACGCTATCATCATCTTGTTTTCTTTCCATGTTGGTGATGTGAGGGCTGAAAATCAACTCCGAGAGACTCCGATCTCGTGTCTAGAAATAGTCTGTAGACAGGCACGCGTCAGTATCACAATGCCACATAGAGTTAAGGGGGAGCTCTAACCCCTGGGGCCTGTTTTAATGGCTGTTTGATCTTCTCTAAGCCAATTACCTACACCCGAGATCCATGGAACTGATTTTTCATTCAATAATAGTGTTTTCAGCACTTTGAACCACACATAGTGCAAGAGGGAGGGATTGAGCGGCATACAAGCTCGCCTCAGGAGGCGGCTTTTGCGGGGCCCACGCTCTATGAAGAGAGATACATCATAAGTAAGGAAGGCATCACTTAGTAATGTGTCAGAAGGAGTTAATAAATGGTACCTGCTGTTGCTAACAGTAGTACCAGCTACGACAGGCTCGTAGGTCAGTAAATGTGGAGGTGATTCCTTATTTTTGTATCGTTTTGTTTCTCCTTGTTATGTCTTGAACTCAGACCTCAGTTCCAAATTTTCATCACGCATTGGCAAAAATGTTTTTGTCGGTTCCATATGGTTGTTTCCTTGATGCCTCAACAAACACAGGTCACAGAAACAAGATTAATGTCATCATCAGATTATTTGAGTGCAGAGAAAAATGAGCAAGATAGGTCTGTGTTCAAATCATTTGTTTATTGCATGAAGATTAAATGGGAAATATTTTGAAATTATTAACTCTGTTAAGCTATGATGATGGTGTTAAGTATAATTTTTTTTCACTATTCTCTATTTTATACCTAGGCATGACTGTATCCTACTAACAAACCTTGTTTCTCTGGTTCAGAATCTCTTCCCTGCAATGTATCTTCCCTAGTACAATCAAATTAATATTAATTAAACAAATCTACTTTTTCTGTGAAATAATCCTGTACATATTGAGAGATGAGTTAAGCAAACAAATGCACTTTCTATTTCTAGCATCTGTAATTGTGGTTACTGTTTAAATCTTATGTTTCCTCTTAAAAGTTATTAAAACATGCAAACACTCTTTTCCTACATTAATTGGAGCCCTGCCCTCATTTTCCAGTCCATAGTTGGCTACCCTGCAAGTTAAATAGCTCTAATTATTAAGATTCAAAACATTACATGTATCAGTGAAGGCAATTAAGATGATTTGAATATTACTAAATGAAAATGAACTATTTCTGTTTCAAAAAGCTAAATAAATATGCTTAGGAACTTTTACATTGTTAAATTGCCTCAAAAATAATTGGGCAATTCGATACAATAAAGTGAATGCAATAAATAATTTTAATTCATAATAACAATAAGTAATGTGCTTATTTGCATGACTAGGATAAAGAATGGATTGTGCACATACTGAACAGAGACTAATAGGGGAAAGCACAGGTTATTATACTTTTAAAACTATAGTTCGTACATTGTGACACTTCCTATGGCTGAATTGGACTAACTTCACTGTAATGTCCTTTGCAAGAGGTCCTGATCTCCCATTGACCGTGTGAGCAAATCCCCACATACGGATGAAAGGAGCTGCTCATGACCTCAAGCAGGATTTCGCACTCTGGGATACTGTGTTGCTTGGCTAGAAGTAGAGACATGGAAACGCCTTGAGCAGTCAGGGCACTGAATGAGGGTTGTATGACTTGTGTGTACTTCACATGTTCTTCTCGGGCCATGCTTTCTTGGTAGCTCTTGGAGAAGATACCCAAATACTCCAGGAGCCACGCTCTCAGAAGGCCATACGGAGGACTGTAGCATTTAGAGAGGACCCTCAACCAATGGCACTGAGCCTTTGGCTGCCTGGTGAAGGAAAACAATAGTTAACGTTTGATGAGATTTGGTTGAGTCAACAGGCAAGTATGCAAAATTCTAGAGAAGCGTGCTATGAGAAGAAATAAAGTGGTTTCTGATTAAAAAAAAAATAGAGCAGTTCCCAACTATGAATAGCATGACCTTGGATTGAAAATATTCCAACTCTAATCAAAAGTGTTTCTGCTAATGAAATGATATCATACTTAGTTAGAATAATAAATGTTAGTTTTAATGTAAGTAAATGGGGTTATATGGCAGATACTGGAAAACTGAAGTGCAGTTTTGTCAATTTTAACCGTCTCAAGGAGTTGGCGCTCTTGGTGTGTGTGTGCTTTTAAGTTTCTCCCTCAGCCCTTTTCCTTTCCACTGGACCAGGCCCCTGCTCAAAACTCGCCTCAGGCCCAACCCTGCCTTTTGTCCCTCGCCTTCTTGTCCTCGTCTAGTGACTTCCCATCGGCCTTGAAATCTGCATCTTCCTACCCTGGGATCATCCTCCATGGCTTGACATTCAGAGATTAGCACAGCCCAACCCAGTAACCGCTCTTCGCTTAGCGTCTCAGTCTCAGATCTGCATTCTAGAGTCTATACATCTGTGGAGGCAGTTCAGAACTCAAGAACAAATGTCTTGTAGCAGGCATCAGTGCAGGGGACAAAGAATGGATTTCTCGCTGTTCTGAAAGTTGCCGAAGTGACCTTCTTCTCCAAGGAAGTGTGCCTTTCAGTGAGTCTTTCCATAGAAGTTTCAGGCCTATACGTGGAAGGTTGCTCCCTCTTCACTCGGGCAAAATGTTTGGATTTCAGTTGTTGCAAGACCTATTTTAAACCTCCAAAGTTTATTTAAGCATTTCGTTTTAAAAAACTGCATAGTATTTTCCTCAATACTGAACCATCTATCACAGAAACAAAGAACTGAGTGCCACATGTTCTCACTCATAAGCGGACCTTGAATAATTATCATAATACTACAGGAAAGCGATTGGCAGTAGTGGGAAACTGCCAGGAGAGAGGGGTGCACACCTCATCGGCAAGGGTACCTGCGTAACGAACATTTGTATACCTAACCCTGTATTGTACCCCACACCTTTAAGATAAATTTTTTTTAAAAAATCTGTTGGTTTTGACATCTTAAACATTTTTACTAGACGAGCCCTTCTTAGATAAAGAGAATTAAAAAACAAAATGCACGAAAAGGGGAAAGTACAGAGCCATAGCCATACCCCTGGGAAAGAACATATTACCCTCCCCACTGCCTGATTTTAAATGCCAACTAGACTGACTTCGATAATGTCACTGAGTACCTTTCACCAAACTTTGGAAGAAAGATACATTGCTTTCTGTTTACAGGCTCTCCATCATTCCTAGTTAATGAGTCTTTTCCCATTGTTAGCCACAGTATGATAGTAACTGTGGTATTTGAGAGCTGAAAAATCAGTTCCACTGAAAACATACTATCCCTAAACCAAAGCTGTCTATTAACTTCCCAAAGGAGACAAAACTATTGGCTTAAGATTTCTATATAGGAAATATTTTTTTTTTCTTTTGAGGTCAAGAATATGTTGTACCTAAGTCTTCAAAATGTGGTATTGATCAAAATTATTGGAAGAATGTACAGTTAAACCTACACTTCTAGATTAGCTCTCTTCAAAATGTTTACAGGGATTTGGTACATAGACATTGACTCAATTTTGTGTCAGAACAAACAAAAAACCTCTTAAGTTTTTAATGTACTTTTAGGCCTTTCATTGTAGAATCATCTTGGTTCTTATCCCATTAGTCAGTTTTCACAGTAGACAATGAATCCAATTTATATTTTAAAGTATGAATTAATCCCTTAAGATGGTAGAGCTACTATGCTTTTCTCTTCCTTTTGTATGAATGTCAAATATGACCCTACAGGTTTTATTTGCCCCCAGAACTGCAGAATGCCTCTCAAGCAAGGGGTAAATATAAAAGGGACTTTAGATGTTTCAGACTTTTCTCTTTGCAGGACAAGAGGTGACAATCAAGTGTAGAGGCTTTTCAAAGGACGGGTAACTAGCTCACAACTATGGTCAGAGAGCTATCTTTTTTATATCCTTTTTATTCTACATTCAATGTAGAGCATTGACTCTTGTCCTGCCTTATCTGACATTTGTGTTATGCTGACCTTAGTTTTTACTAGCTGTTCACATTGGGGACTGGGGAGAATGAATATCTGATGTTTTTGTAAATATACATGCTTTTGAAATGGAAAGCGTATGGTGAGGCTTTGAGTTATACAATATATATAGACTTTAAGTGTGAAAAGACGGCCAGGCTCGATGACTGAGCCTGTAATCCCAGCACTCTGGGAAGCCGAGGTAGATGGATTGCCTGAGTCCGCGGATTCAAGACCAGTCCGGGCAACTTGACAAGACTGCATCTCTACATTAAATCAAAAAATTAGCCAGGTGTGGTAGTGGACGCCTGTAGTTCCGGCTCCTTGGAAGGCTGAGGTGGAAGGATCACCAGAGCCCAGTGGGTCAACACTGGAGTGGCCATGAGTATGCCTCTGCACTCCAGCCTGGGCGATGGAGTGAAACTCCAACTCAAAAAAAAAAAAAAAAAAAAAAGTGAACAGAGAAGAATGCTAAGCAATCATTTTATCAACTAAGAGATTAAGAAAAGAATCAGTTCAGCGTGGATCAATGCAGATTACACTTGTAACATGGCATCAAAGCGCAATGCTTATGGATACAACATTTGGAATTAGTTCAACCAATTTTAAATCCCAGCTTACAAAATTGTCATCTTTGACAAGTTACTTAACTTCTCTATGCCTCAATTTTCTATTTCTAAAATGGAGACAGCAATCTAAATTGAGAGTCCAAAAATAAATCTTTATATTTAGGGTCAAGTTAGGTCATATTTAGGGTTTTACAAGTGTGGCAAGATTTTTGGGGGTGGAGGTTGAATAGCCTTTTCAACAAATGGTGTTTGGAACAACCGAATGTCTGCATGCAAAAGAATGAAGTTGGACCCTTGCCTCACACCATATACAAAAAGATTAATTCAAAATGAAGAAAAAAATCTGAAGAGTAAGAGCTGTAACAAGAAAACTCTTATAAGAAAACATAGTAGTAGATCATCAGGATCTTAGCTTAGGCAGTGTTTTATTAGATTTGGCAACAGAGTCACAGGCATTAAAGGAAAAGAAAATAGATAAATTAAACTTGATGAAAATTAAAAACATTCGTAGGTCAAAGAATTCCATTAACAACATAAGACCACCTGAAAAATGAGAGAAACTATTTGAGTCTGTATATTAGGTAAGGCACTAGTATGTCAAATGCATAAAGAAATCTTACAACTTAACAATAAAATGACAAAGAATAGCATTAGAAAATGGTCAAAGAAATGCAATAGCTATTTTCTCAAAGAAAATATATAAATGATCAATAATTACATACAATAGGTTCAATATTATCATCAGTAAAAAAATAAAAATCAAACCACAATGAGATACCACTTTATCAAATGAAAATAGCTGTAATTAAAGTGATAAACAATACCAAGCATTAGCAAGAAGTAGATAAGTTGATGCCCTCATACACTGCTGATGGGAGTGTACCTGGTGTGGCTTTTATGAAAAGCAATCTGATGAGTCCTCCAAAAATTAAATAATTACCATATGACCCAGCAGTTTCACTCCTACATATATATACATACACTCGAACTGAAAACATACATCCACACAAAAACTTGTATGTGAATGTTCTTTGCGGCATTATTGATGATAACCAGAAAGGGAAAACAATCTGAATGTTCATGAGTTGACCGAGGGATAAGCAAATGTGATGTTGCCAGAGCCTGGACTATTGCTTGACCACAAAAGGAGTAACATCCTGCATGCGATAATATGACCACATCTTAAAAATAAGATATGGTTTTAAGTGAAAGAAGCCAGACACCAAAGACCACATGTTTAAAGACTCCATGTACATAAAATTTCAAGAACAGGCACATTCTTGAAATTTTCTTGAGAGAAAAAAGATTAGTGGGCGCCAGGGCAGGGAGGGGAGAATTGGAGAAATAATGATAATGGGTATGGCATTTCCTTTTGGGGAAATGAGAATAAGGTGATGGCTGCAGAATTCGGTGGATATGCTCAAAATGATCGACTTGTACACACAAAAGGATGAATTCTGTGGGTTGATACTATCTCAATAAAAGGTGAAAATAATAATCTCAAAAATGGTTGTGAGAATAAAATGAGATAATATATGAAAGGGGAAGCACTGTACTTAGGGAATAGTAAACACTCGGGAAGGGTAGATGAAAATGACAATGACAAAAAACGTAGGAAAAAAGAAGTTCCTAACTAAAACCTGAAGATATCTGTTACCCTCGCCACTCCTATCCAAGGCTTCTAAAGTGTCCCATTGAGGACACCGGAATCTAAACTGTGTATAGTAGAGATTCATTCTCTCTCTCTCTCTCTCTCTCTCTCTCTCTGTCTCTTTTAGAGATGAGGTCTTACTGTGTTGCCCAGGCTGTAGTGCATTGGCTATTCACAGTACACTACAGCCTCAAATTCCTGGGCTGAAGTGAACTTGTTGCTCCAGCCTCCTAAGTAGCTGGGATTAGAGGCATGAGTCACTGTGCTGGGCTCTTCCTTTTAATTTAATTTTTAAATAAAACCCATCAAAAGACTTTGCATTTTATTAAAGCAGGATATTTGTATTTAACAAATTTGCTGAGTTTAGTAACTGGGAAATGTGTGTTCTTCTTGAATAAATCAAGCAGTATCCCGATAGCTGCATAATATCATTGGTCTTATTTTCTTGTATGTAAAATGAGGATAATAACACATGCATCTCCATGTTGTTTTAAGAAAGAGTGAGATCATGCATGAACAGTATTGAGTAAAGTGTGTGTTGCATGGTGACTGCTTAACCAATGGAGATATTGTCATTACTAAGTGTTATTAATTCTAGGAGATTGTGTCAAAGAGTTTCTACTCCTGTCTGAATGTGGTTCTTATTCTTGAACTATTAAGGATGTTTTGCTTTGGAAACGAATTGGAGTACTCAGGCACATGCCAAAGTCTTGTGTTCTCGACTTCTCTTACTCCAAATTAGCTCCTTTTTCTTTTGAAAGATAGGTTGGAAGACGAAGAAAACAATAGACATGTCAGCCTGCTCTGTGGGAGGGTGGCAACGTGAAGGATAAGCCATGAGACTGTCAGGCTGCACACACATGAGCTTGTTATTGTACATGTGTACGTGCATGTGTGCACATGTACGTGTACATGCATGTTCATGTGCATATGTGTGTGGCCTTTCAAAGTTTGATCTCCACTGGTTTTCCTTGGCTCTAGCCACAGCGTCAAGATTATAGGAATAAAATACATGTGAACAGGATTCCAGATGGGAGTGGGGGAGACTGGCCCTGTGGGAACTTCACATGGAGAAGGTTTGTTTCCACCTGACCTTCCAAGAGGATCTATCTATCTTATTATTTAGACAAGATATAAATAATATCTTAATATACGCAACATTAATATAATATGCTGATTATGATATTAATGTGTTCTGTTAACATAATGTGTACTTATAGATCTCTATGCAACGATACATATACACACATCTTATCATCTGATAACAAAGAGATGGCGTAGAACACAACTTGAGAGTAAGAGCCTTGGAGCTAAAAACAGCCCCACAGGGAGGAGTGAGTTTGCGTGTTCCACACCACTGCAGGATGCCCATGAGTAACAACAATATGTAGTTCAAATAGTTAGAAGGAGGGCACGGAGTATTCCCAACACAAAGAAATGATGAAGGTTTGAGGGGACGGCTGCACTAATTGCCCTGATCTGATCACTAAACATCATATACCTCGAAACATCACTGTGTACCCCATGAAATATGTACAGTTGCTATCTGTTAAATAAAAGATTTAAATTTAAAAATTAAAATGAACTTAAAAGCAATTCCGGTACAAGGAATGGGACTAGGTATTTATCTCTGTCCTCATGACTGAGTTGAAAAGTAAGAAGGAAGTAAATAAAAAGATGTACGTTTTGAGAAGCTGCTAAGCTCTCAGCTACATGTGTCGATGCAGTTGAGCCTTGAACAGCATGCGTTTGAGCTACGTGGGTCCCCTGACACTCAGATTTCCTTCCACTTCTGCCACCCATGAGCCCGAAAGACAGGCAAGTTCTCCTCTTCCTCCTTCTCCTCAGCCTACGCAATGTGAGGACGGCCAGCACGAAGACCGTTATAATGATCCACTTCCACTTAGTGAGAAGAAAATATGTTTTCTCTTACTTATGATTTTCTTAGCATTGTTCTAGAGGACTGTATTATAAGAATACGGTATCTAATGCGTGCAACATACAAAGCATGTGTTAATCCACCATTTATGTTATTAGTAAGTCTTCCAGTCAACAACAGGCTATTAGCAGTTAAGTTCTGGGGAATCAAAAGGTATACTCAGATTTTTCACCTGTCCGGGGACTGGCTCACCTCACGCCTGCGTTGTCCGAGGGCCAGTTGTGTTTTGCACCCCGAGTGGAATCGTCTTCTCAGCACTCATCGAGCCAAAATAACCACATGGAAGGATTCGGGGACACAGCTCTCCTTCCTTTGTTCCTATCCTCCTTGTTAGCCTCTCTCTCTTCCCTGTTTCAGAAAACCAGTCCATGTAATTAACGTAAAAAAAGGCAATGAATGGGTCTCAGATTTTATGTCTGATTTATCTTCACAGAGATATTTCTCTCTGTTTAAGGCGTCTGTGAGTAGGACAATGCTTTGTGCCCCATTCCACTTGGATCATCGTTTCAGAAGCTGACTGCGGGTGGAAGTTGAAGGTGCTCTCTGCCAGATGAATGATTTACCTGAGTCGATGGGAAGGTCTAAGTCCACACTTACCTGCCCACCCCAGAATTCTGCTTTCCTCTCTCCCTTCCTTCCTTCAGTATTTCCATACATGCCCTGCACTGGCCATTTTAATATGTCATCTGAGGTCACAAAGGAGGTTCATATCCTGAAACCATTCTCATATAACACCTAGGCTAATCCGATGGAAGACACGTGCGGGAGGATCTTTAGGGCTCACTGTTCTTAGTCGTTCCAAAGCAAACACTTTCATTTACTGTTTTTTGGGTTTTTTGTTTGTTTGTTTGTTTTGAGTTGGAGTCTCATTCAGTCGCCCAGACTGGAGTGCAGTGGCCGCTTCCGGCCACCGCAGCCTCACCTGCTGGGCTCCGGCGATCCTTCCGCCTCAGCCTTCTGAGTAGCCGGAATTACAGGCATGTGCTACCACGCCCGGCTGATTTTTTTGTTTATTGTAGAGATGAGGTCTCGCTGCCCAGGCCATTTACTGTTCTTATTAGGGCATAACTAATAATCATAATTCTCAAGGGAGAACATGTTTAATGGGTCCTGAATTCAGGGAACTTTCCTGGACTAATCTAAGACCTTTTGTTATAGTTTTCAGCACCTTTTGTTCCTTTGTGTATAATTAGCAACTCCTTTGAAAGCTTGCAAACATTAGCGTTCAGGCTTGTCATAAGCACTATTAATGGTTGATAGTCTTTTCCCAGAAGTGTATAAGTGAAAAAGCTGTCATCTTTTGATATAGAAACTTCATCACAAGATTTAATTAGCATTTTAAGCATAACTCTTTTAAACGAAGTCTTCTTTCTGCTTATTAAAAGCATTCCTATATCTTAATTTATAGCATAAAGATATTTTGTGAAAACATATTATTAACTTTTGTGCTGATTATAAGGACACTATCTGATTTATAACAAATTTCCAGGTAAACCTAGAACAAATAAAAGTTTAGAGAAATATATGGAATCTTTCCAAATACTTGCATACATCATAACAATGTTAATATCTATAAAAATCAAGGAAAAATAATTCTCTTAAATATTGTGTGTTTCTCCATTCCCTAATGTGTTATGCACATTAAATATTTTGTTCAATGTGATTAATTAATGGCTTGTGGACCATTTTCCAGGAAGTTTGGAGAGTTTATTGCCCATTTCATCTTGTATGTGTAAACTTCATGTGTTTTCTGGTTTTGGGGGTTTTTTTGAGTTGGAGTCTCACTCTGTTGCCCAGACTGGAGTGCGGTGGCACACTCCCGGCCACTGCAGCCTCAACCTGCTGGGCTCTGGCAAGCCTTCCGCCTCAGCCTTCCAAGTAGCTGGAACTACAAGCATGCACTACCACACCCAGCTGATTTTGATTTATTGTAGAGACAAGGTCTCGCCAAGTTGCCCAGGTGGGTCTTGAACCCACAGGCTCGGGCAATTCACTGGCCTCAGCCTCCTAAAGTGCTGGGATTACAGGCTAAACCACTGAGCCCGGCCAACGTCATGTGTTTTTTAATCCACGTGGATCCTCTTACTTACAGTTACGTTGCTAATTTTGTTTTACTACAGAAGTTTAAAAAGAGCTAATGTGCAAATTTTCCTCATAATAAAAACTCTTTAAAAAAAATCTAAACAAGTAGAAATCCGGCAAGAAACATTGCTATGTGAGTCAGGACTTCTGGGAGAATTGCAAGCTGGCATTCTGCCCACTTATGCCGGGTTTCTTAATTTGTTCTACTATGATAATGTGAGTGTTCTCCCTAGCCATAAGTACCTCACTGGTTTGAAATGCAGAAAGTGTAATTAGAATTGAAGCTGAAAAGGCGGATGCCTTGGAGAATCCTGCCTCTTATTAGCTTTAGAGCTAGGGACAAACAGATGCCACAGACCATCTGAGGGCTGTTTGTTGGATGGTTCTAATTGTTTACTGTGCTCATTATTCTGTGACATCCTTAGAATCACCCAGGTGGGGAGATGTCAGACCACAATTACCAGTATCTGTGCTAAAACAAACTCATACTTCCATCGTTTAAGTGTATTTTGGCCAAAGCAGAGGGATTCAAAGCCATTCTGAAGTTTATAAACAAGATTAAGAAAGCACTTGGCACTGATTTAAGCTTGTGAAAGTAGGGCCTTCAGACATTGTTTCAGATTCTTCCATGGTCTTAGCACAAATATATAAAGTATTTACTAGAATAAGTAAGATCAAGGACTAGTCTAGCCTTTTTCCATGTGAATTTAAACCAAATACCAGGCAACTGTTTTGGATGGAACTGCCCGTTGACTGGTTTTCCTGTCAACATTCTGAACAACCCATAAATCCTTTTTTTTTTTTGGTGTAACTTTTTTGGTGTATTCGATTCATGAAAGTGTTGAGTGTATCATCTAATTCTCAATTTCCCACATACCAAGACAGGCTTTTGTATATTATAGATGTTTAATAAGAAATTCAAGCCCCACACCTCATCAGTAAGGATACCTGCACAATGTACATTTGTATACCTAACCCTGGATTGTACCCCACAATTTCAAAATAAAAATTTTAAAAGGAAAAAAAAAAGAAATTCAAGCCTCTTATTAAGGAGGGGACATATGATAGCTGAACTGGGTCTAGATGAATTTTAAGATGCCTTCCCCTCTTTTCAAATTCTAGAATTTTAATTATGTATTTGTTGGGTTTTGATGGTTTATTTATCAAATAATCAAACTATCAATTAAGAAGAAGCATTTTATAGACTGCTTAAATGAACTGATATTTGAATGATCCACACAGACAGTGGTCAGTTATGACATACATTTAGGTTGTGAGTGAGCCTGTGTGTGTGGGGGGGTGTCGTCCAGTTACAATTAATGCCACATGACTTGCAGGACAATGGACATTCTCTGAACAATTTCATACCCTGCTCTCCCAAGAGGTGAGACAGAATATCACTCTTGACGGAAAGAGTAAACACAACAGAAAGCAAGAGAGAAGCGGCTCCTCCCCCAGGTGGAGGAAACAACAGCCAATTAAAGACAGCCTTAAGAGGGGAGCACAGCAAGGGGGAATGGCAGGAGTGCCCTCAGAAATTGACCCGGGTGACTTCACTGTTTTGAGGAAAGCATGAAGACAGGATGATGCTGTGGTTGAGGATACAAAAGAGTCACAGCTCAACAAAGACAATCGTCTTACTTAGGCTAACTTTTCCATTGACTCTTTTCTGAAGCTTTATCTTATTTAAATCTTTGTTGTTTTTTCTAACAATAGAAACAATTTATGCTATGTGCGGTTATCAAGCTGATTCCATATTAACTTTAAGAAAATATCTTTTTTAAGTTGTTTTATTGAACAATATATTTAAGTATTATAATCTGTAATTATCCCTATATTAGCTCGATTGCATCTCTTCTTGGGAGTTCTCAAATGGTCAGATTTCTGCGTTGAATTACCTATTCATGATGTAGCTTCTTGTTGAGCAAAATAATCAGCCCTTTCATTTTTCTATTTCCTTAACAAAACTTCCAAAAGCAGCCAATATGAAAGCATATTGAACACCAGTGGAAATTTAATGTATATGATGATTACATAGCAGGTCGGGAAGAAGTTACTGCAGTCATTTTATATAGCAGGTCTAGAGGAAGTTATTGAAATCATTTTATTATTACATGTAATGTATAACATTATAGAATCAAGGTGGCAGTTTTATGCTCTGAATGGAATGCAATTGAGGAAATATACTTTTGTAACTAATAAATCCCAAAGTAGCGGTACTGATGAAGTGAGCTAATGTGTGTCATTTGCATTTGTTGAAGTATTTGTTAGAAGAAATTGAGGCCCCAAAAGACTGATTCATAGACGAGCGCCAACAAAGTGGAAATTATACTTTTTGAGTTTACATATGGTTGAATTCACTTAAACAAAAGTAAATATCATGGCAATAAATAGACGGCTACATTTAGGTATCCACCCCATGCTAGATATTTTAAACACATTTTATCCATCTTTTACAAGATTGAAAATGAAAATTCAGAGCTTCAGAAGGCAAAAGAAAATATATAATCATATAGCTAGTAGTCGGTGAGAGAAAAACTCTGTAACTCCAGGTCTAGGCTGAGAACCACTGAAAAAGAACCCTCAGGAAGAGCTCAACGTGCCTTTTTTTTCTGACAAAGATGATTTTTTAGTATGTCGAGCTGATAACCCCCTATCACAAGAACCAGGTGGTGAGAAAACGGGGAGACCACGGATAGGTCCCTTTTAAGCCTTATTAAATTTCACAGCGTCTGTTTAATTTTTAAGGAACTAAAATTTTTACACATTGTGTTTGCAAGAAAGTCAGCCATGAAAGATTCAGTGTTCTTATGGGAAACATTCTCTTCCCTAAATGAAAAATAAATTCTCGGTTAACTCTCGTGAAAGGTCTTCTAATTGAGGAAGTCTTTTCTTCCCTCAAAGCACGTGGGCAGTTCCCATTAATAATAAAGCCCTTAGGGGAAAAATAATTCCCTACGATGCTATAAAATGCCCAAACAGGATGAAATCTTCTGCCAACATTTATACCGACTCTGAGTTCTGACACAAGTCGTTCACTGTGCCTTGCACGGGACTGGAAAACCTTTATCAGCAGCTGTGCAACTAACCGAATTAAATGGAAAGGAGCAAATATGAAAGTCAACAGATTTAAATTGCACCCTCTAACCACAAAGCAGGGTTTGCATTTGCGTCTATTTATTTAAATGACAGTGCTTCCTGGTGCCATGTTGAAGGATCCACGAGCCTAGGAGAGTGAGATAACGGCGCTCTTGAATTTCACAGGAAGGCCACATGCTTCGAAGAGAATATTCCCAGACTGTACTAATAAGAAAACATCTGCCAGTTGCAGATTAATTTTCTTCCCCGATTTTCTACCTTTGGAAACATCTGCAGCTGCAATGTATTTCTCTAAAATGTAGATTACAGAGGTCAACCAGTTTATCAGTCATTCTAAGCACTGGCCGCCCAGGGTATACAGATAGAACTGAAATAGCAAGAGTAAGTGCAGACCCTTAACACCACAAGTGAAAAGCCGTTGGATGAAGAGGAAAGAGGTTCTAAAAGAACGTATTGGGTCTAAAATAATTTAGTTGGAAACTCGGCTGTGGTCTGCCGCGTGACTTCAGCAGAGGAAAGTCACGTGAGACTCATTGCGTTCAAGAAGTATCTACCACAATCTTCTCCTCGCATGTATTTTTATAGGCAAGACTTTCCCTTTCAATCTGACTGTCAGGAACCAAATAAAAACAAGTTGAGAACATGTACCTTGCAGAATCGACTTTATACTTAAATATTCTGTATGTTTTAAAGTAGACAGGCACAATATTTACAATTATATGTACAATTATAGGCCACTCTCCATATAAAATTATTAATTTTTATTATGAAAAATTTATGAATTAGGAAAATGGACATGTAGGAAAATCTCTGCAAAGGCCCAATTGGATTGAATCTTGCCAAACAATTAACAGTTACAATTTGGCTTAGACTGAGATTTAAGACTCTTTAGGGAACTTGCATGCAAGCACTAAAAGGCTAGGTGATGTCACCAGCACATGAGGAAGAAACTGTGAATAGTATTCTTATTAACAGCTGAATTTGCTATGGAACAGATAGTTTCCTCTGCCAATTATCATTCTCCTGCTTTGTTTTGTTTAGTTTTTCCTGATTTCTTTGCATCAGAACCTTATTGTCCCAGACAAAGCCTTTCATAAAACATTTGTATATTTGGGGATCCTACAAGCTGTATAATTTATAGAAGAGGGGTTTCCTTGAAGCTTGAAACATACTGTAGGAAGGTCTTTGATTGAACAGAACTTCCTCTGGAATCCTTTGTAGGTAAAAAGTGTGAGTGAGATACCAAGGGAAGGTGAGTTCATAAAATAAGCTTCTTGTAGATAAAAGCAGATACACCACCCACCTTTTGCCATTTTGAGTGTTTGCCGCTACTGTTATATTTATTGACTATGTTGCCTGTCACTCCCACGAAGTTCCAAAAACTTAATTTCAAGTTGAAAACTGAACCTACATGTTAATCGATATTAATAATTAAATAAAGACTAATCCCTCCCCAACAACTATTCCTCATCATGGCAATAAGACGCAAGGTCTTTTAAAAATGCTTGCAGTCATACGCATAGTGCCTTCCTCCAAAGCTCTTATCCTTTTTGAGGTGAAGTATTTATGGGTAGGAAGAAAAATATTTATGCATACAGCCAGAATGGGAGGCAGTAGGTTATCTTGGTAGGAAGCTGCAAAATCGTATTTTACCAGAGGGCAAAATAGTCCTTTGAAAAGCTTCGTTGAAACTATAAAGCTTTCTATCTATATCAAAGTGCCTGGAGCTTATTTCAAAGGAGTTAAAACAAATAAATGTTTGCAAAAAGAAAATTCATCCAGAACCAAAGATTGTCTTAAATTCAAACAGAGAGCTACAACAACAACAAAAATCAATGCAGAATCTTTGTTCCTGCTAACATTGCCTTGCATATATTCTTAGAGGATTTGCTTGAGTAAGGAATTGGATGCATCATAATTTTTGTCTCTAGAAAAATGTCTTTAAATGGATTAAAATAATTCTGCTAATCCTAGGAAGATAGTAAAAAATTTATTTTAAAGCTCTGACATGTTTATTTGAAATATGAGCAATAAATCTATTTTTGAGAAAAGATATCAACAAAATATAATTATAGGCCACTCTCCATATAAAATTATTAATTTTTATTATGAAAACATATCCTCAGGATTTTCACCTTGATGCCTGGGAGCATTTTGAAATATAAGACCTTAAGTGTCTCCTCGTTATGAAATCCTAAATTTTAAAGTTTAATATATTTCTGAAAATAATATTGGAAAGGAAATGGACTTTAGATGATCAATTATCTTGGTAGTTTTTAAATATTTCAAGACAAGAAATGCTAATGTTAGTATATTTGGTTGCTATGAAAATGTGTGTCTTATTATAGAACTCATACGAAAGCATCAGTCTCTGAAGCAAGGGTTGTAGTTTCATGCTGAGGTTTACATTAGTTGGCTTCGTGTTTTTCTTTATATTATTATTATTATTATTATTATTGTTATTTTGAGTTGGAGTCTCACTCTGTTGCCCAGGCTGGAGTGCAGTGGCATGCTCACGGCCACTGCAGGCTAGACCGGCTGGGCTCAGGTGATCTTTCCGCCTCAGCCTTCCAAGTAGTTGGAACCACAGGAATGTACCACCACACCTAGCTAATTTTTTAATTTATGATAGAGATGAGGTCTCACCAAGTTGCCCAGACTGGTCTTGAAACCATGGGCTCGAGCAATTCTCTCATCTCGGTCTCCCAAAGCGCTGGTACTACAGGCATGAGCCACCGCTCCCAGCAGCTTCATGTTTTTAAATGTGGCCACCAGAAAAGAAGAGAATTTAAGTCCCTTTACACTTTAATTGTCTGTAAATACATTTTCAATGTGAAAAGAAAATCTGATATTATTCAATGTTCCATCTGAACACAGAGAGGGAATAAAATCTAGTCCTAAGAAATGGTGTGAATGCCACGTTAAAAACCTGGCATTTCTAAGATTTTTGTGAAATGCTTTCATAAGAGCAAGAAAGTTATGTTAAGTTGTTCTTCATAGAGAGAAAAGAAATTCTCTATAACTTGAAGGTGAGCCAGAGCTTTCTGTATGTTTGGAGATCTTAAGTGCTTGAGCAAGGCTTGATAATTGTATACTTATCATGGTGCATTTAGTCAACTCTCCACCTATATTGCCAACGTTAGGGTCAAAAGCAAAGTCCACATTTCCATGAATATGTGGTGGATTGGCCTCCCTAAAAGTAGCGGGGCTTGAGCCAACTTTCTGCTGCATCCTGTTTCTTAAAGGCATTCTTAGTTCTAAACATGATTATCTTATCTTACATACCAAATTCTTTACAAGCTGCCAAACTGTTTCCTTTCAGTCTTCTTTTATATTGATGGATAGGCATGGGGAAGGGCGTCTTTTATTTCCATTTTCCTTAGCCTCAATTCTAAGGCAATGAGAAAAAGGAAATAATCACCTCCACTATGTTTGGTCCTTTACATGTTTTTATAATTTACCTGATGCCTAAGAGATAGGGTGTGCATGTGTATTCTTGATGTTGTGTGTAAGCTCTCAGGTTTGTGTTCTAATGTCACATGTTGTGATCTGGAAACAAACATTTATTTCATGGACCCGAATATATCACTTAGTAAAGGAATTCACTGATAGATATGACATTAATCTACATTACTTTTTATTGCCCTCACATTAGTATGGCTAAAGACCAGGTGACACAAGGTCTTAGAACAAGTACTCTTTTTTTTTTTTTTTTTAAGTTGGAGTCTCACTCCGTCTCCCAGACTGGAGTACAGTGGCCGCTCCCAGCCACCGCAGCCTCGACCTCCTGGGTTCCGGCGATCCTTCTGCCTCAGACTTCCAAGTAGCTGGAACTACAGGCGCACGCTACCACGCCCGGAGAATTTTTGATTTATTGTAGAGATGAGTTCTCGCCAAGTTGCCTGGGCGGGTCTCGAATCCACGGGCAGTCCACTCACCTCGGCCTCCCAAAGCGCTGGGATTACAGGCTGAACCACCAAGCCCGGCCAACAAATATTCTAAATACACATTGACTTCATAGAATTGTCTGAATTGGCTTTTGGTGATGATCACTGCAACTAATTTCATATCTTCTGAGACACCACACATTTTATGAATATTTCCTGAAATTTTTTATCATTAATAATGGTGACTTACATGAATTTTTTTAACTAAATTGATCTATTGTTGTAATGAAGCACACGTTTTCAAAGTAAAATGGCATACTTTGATTTTATGGTTACAAACACTGAAGCTTGCACAGGGTGGTTCCTGACCCAGCAGCGACGTTCTTGAGCGCTCACTCACAATGTGTATTATCGGAGTCCACTCCAGACTGAATATGAAACTCGGGGGTAGGTGCAGCAATCTGTTTTAACAAGCCCTTCAGGTGGTTCTAATTAATACCAAAGTGTAAAAATCACTGCTGGGAAAGATAATGAAAGCACTTAAATCAGAAATGGATAACCTTTTCTAACAATTTCATGAGGGAAGCAAATTCATATATACATGTTCTAACAAGATTTAGAAAACAGGTTACAGAATATACTGACTACTGGAATTGGCCAGACTTGAGATTATTTATTAATTTTAAAATGAGTCAACTGTTTCTTGCTCTCCACCCCCAAAACAAACAAAATAATAAAGCAGACATTTCCCAGGATTTGAAATTATTACCAGGGTAGGATGATTTTCAAGTCATTTCTGATTTGGATTAGGAAGACCAAGCACAGTAAATGATTATCATGACATCACCAATTGAAGTCTAAATGAAGTTTGGGCCACAACGGGTCAAGGTATGTTTTGTTGTTCTTAAATTGTAATATAAAATTTTCAAGATCGCCTGCACCAAGAACTAAGAGGTGAGACTTTAAAGCTGGGTAGTTCAGCAGAAAGTTCACATTTCTGAGATGTAGGCTATCTGCAGGGGCAACTTCAAAGTAGTTTTTTCTTATACATGTAATGTGTATTTATCATAAAATGCATGGATAATAAAACTAGAGGCACAGGCAGTTTCACTCTTTTGGCTATTCTACTTTCATGGTCACTACTAGTAAACTGTGTCCCTGTAAAAGCCATACATCAATTTCCTAAGCCCCAGGACCTCCGAATGTGACTGTATGTGGAGATGGGGTCTTGGAAGAGGTCATGAAGGTGGGGTCACGGAGGTGGCACTGAGTCCTCAAAAGAGGAGCAATCAGCACCGGCACAACACAGAGCGAGGACCATGTGAAGACAGAGGGGGAGACGCCCAGCTCCCAGTCAAGGGGGCAGCCCTCAAACCTGCCCACAGCTGGGCCTCAGCCTTTACACTCTAGAAAGATAAAAAATAAATTTCTGTTGATTCAGCCATCCAACGTGTGTTACTTCGTTGCAGCCACTCGAGCAAACTGGGAGCCTATATAGCTGACTACAGTGACTCCGCCTTGGAAGGCCACGTGTGACTCTTTGTGGCCCCTGCAGGTGGTGCTGCCGGTCTTATTCCCAGGACCCTCTGTGGCATGTTTGTGTCGTGTTGCCCACCTTTGCTCTGAGTGCACTCTGATTCTCCTTGGCCTACATGGTCTGCGTTGCTTGAGTCTTATGTATTGTTTCCAGGCTCACTTCCACTGCGTGGCTCATCTTCCTACAGGGTGTACGTTCCCTAAGGATCTTCTCCTCCTAGCCTGGTCTCCAGAATGCAGGTAGCACAGCAGTTCTAAAGCAGAAGTCTGATTTAACTCATTCCATCCCTCATCCTCCCTATCTTAGAGTACTCTTGAAACGCCATGTTTCGTCCCCACTGATTATCCCAAATGTCCTATTACGGTACCTTGACCTGTCACAACTTCATGTCTTCCACTCCCCTCAAGCTACATATGTCAGGCAACTTTGGTCTACGAACTCTCCCTCTGACTGGAAACGGCTCCTTACTCCTGTTGTCTTTCTGAATGACTTTCAGACACCTCTGAGACACTCAGGTTGCTATCTGTAAGCGAACGAATTAGTATCTCTAAAAGGCATCGAAAATACAACTACATAGAAATGCCCTTTAAGATCTAATTCAAGTCCCACTTCCTCCTGAGGTCTTCCTTAATCACTGTTGCCTATGCTTCATCTTCTAAAACGTCTTGAGTCTTTATCATTCGCTTAACATTGGATAGAGCACTAATTTATGTTTCTTTTGTTGTTAGCTTGGAATCATACAACCATCACATTATAAAACTGTACCGGACGTGTGTGAAGAAAAAAATCCTATAACATATGCAAGAACTGCTTGTTTGTTAGGGTCAATACGCCCTTTCAAAGAATGCTTAAGAATATCCTCCCAAAGGAAGTCAAAGCTCCCTGTCATCTTCCTTAGTTCAAAAAATGGAGACCCATAGATAGTACCAATGTCAGGAGAAGAACAGACTATAGGAGCCAAGTAGAGGAGAGGTTAAGCAAAATAACTTCTTTGACAGTAAAATTCTATCTTAATGGGCAGAGCTCAGGATTAGGGGTAAGCTCATGAAGACACACAGAATGGCCTAACTTCATTGAGTCTTTTCCTTTTCATTCCTACTTGAAGGAGGGAATGATCCAGAGATAATACCCAACCAGAAATGATCCAGAGATAATACCCAACCAGAGAAGGGTCCTCATTAGGTGTTTGGGTAGGTCATTCATTAAAATCTTGGTAATTAGTGTTAGAGTAAACAATACACTCTGAAATGCAGAGATGTTTCCAAGTCTCTAATATGTAAAACTAGAACTGACACATTCAATTGTCCAGGGCGTTTGCTGCACAAGAATGGCTGACTGACAGAGCGAGGTAGCATCTTAAATCCAGCCCATACCTGTTCACCAAACTGTAATCTCCAGCACTGAGCTGCACCTTTTGTAAGTCACATAAAGACTTCATATCAATCTCAGCATCTCTGATGAAGTCAGGGCTTCCACTGCCCTGATAATCAACTGCCACTCTACTGGTGGCCATATGAATTGGTTACATTCCAAAGACTCAGAATGACCAGAAATCTGTGTTTACAAAGAGAAGCAGGATTATTCTGTAACCAAGTAATAAATTTTAGTTTAGGAAGATTTTAGTTTATTATTAATTAGAGATCTGCTTTCCATCACAATTCAAGCAAATAAACACAACAGAGAATATGATGACAAATTGAGCCTAGAACTTATTTTTCTTGAAATTCATTATAAAATTATATCTACAAGATGGTCATTTTTAAAGCATTCCAATTTATGTATGTTTGTCCGTTTGTCCTTATGATATAACACAAGCAAATTTCTATGTAGAAAAGAAAAACTTGCTGTGAAAAGCAAAATGTTTCCTTAGCAATCCATAGCTACAGAACATGTGCTTGGGTTATTATGATACTGAATGAACACCCAAGTCCCCTAGTGTTGACTGTCTTTTAACTGGAGACACTTGAACCTCTAGGAAGTTAAAACACTTAAGAAGCAGACCCGGCAGTTTCAATCCATTTCATTGAAGGCAGATTCACATCCTTGTGCCTCTCAGGGAGGTTAATGATAATGTTAGACAGGGATACTTAAAAGGCAGGAAGTAATCATTGAGAAGATTAAACATCATAAAGTAGGAGACTCAGACAATGTTGGTTTGTAAGTCTGAGGACGGCTGTGTATGTTTGTGGTTGAAGGAGATGAAGACCCTAGACCGAGCGAGACAAGGAGAGAAAATGAAAAGTGGGTGAACGTAGCGTATAAAGATACTAAGCACCAGGACTATCGTACACTCAACAAGAACACCTTTTTTAGCCGGGTTCGGTGGCTCAGCCTGTAATCCCGCGCTTTGGGAAGCTGAGATGAGTGGATTGCCTGAGCCCGCGGGTTCGAGACCCGCATGGGCAACTTGGAGAGACCTCATCTCCACAATAAATCAAAAAATCAGCCGGGTGTGGTAGCGCACGCCTATAGTTACAGCTACTTGGAAGGCTGAGGCGGAAGGATCACTGGAGCCCAGTAGGGCGAGGCTGCGGTGGCCAGGAGCGGCCACTGCACTCCAGTCTGGGCGACAGAGTGAGACTCCAACTCAAAAAAAAAAGAACACCTTTTTGTTTTAGTTCCTGTCTTACAAATCACTCCTGGATGCAGTGCTCCGTTCTTTTACTTTTCTTCATTAATGATGATGTACTTTTACAGACTGCTTGGAGATCCTTTGATAAAAGGTACTGTCTAAGTGCAAATTAATGTCATCTAAATGCTGTCTTAATAACTTCACAAGCCATAGCAGAATGGCTTCCAATTTAGTTCTAAATAGGTGTAAATCATTTCACATGAAGCACCAAGTAAATTAATTGCAGAAGAATAGTTCAGCATGCACCAAACCTATTAGGATACTTGAACACAGCTGCAACTCAGAGGATAAACTAGATTAGAATACTGTTTGCAGAAAATAGCAAATCGAAGCACTCTTTGAGGCAATTAACAAAATCAGAGCATCCTTTGAAGCAAATAAGCATGAAAAATGCCTTTCTTACTCTGATTTTTCCAAATGCCGAATTTTGCTACTGTCTTGAGTGTCTTGGATTATGTTCAAAGCCCAACCCAACAGAGTTTCTGTCACACAGATGAGATTTTGTTTTGATGTGAACTGTTCGACCACAACCAAATGCACATTTTCTACCACAACAATGATGAATGTGAGCTACCACAGTAACACTCACTACAGCCTGACTCACTGGTGGCATTACCAGTCATAGTCTACTTACGTTTTTCCATTGATTTGGGAGGCGTGGGAGATGAGGAGATTGAAGGAGTAGCTAGGAGAAGTTCTAACAATAATAGAGTTTGAAAATACTTGCATATGTGCATGCAGGTTGTTTAGAATGCACAATGTTTTCATACACACTGTTTTCATTGTATCTAAGTACCCTATTATTTAGTAGAATAGATGTTAACCCTCCATGTACATGAACTGGTCTGGGTCATACGGTGAGCCAGTCACAGACCAAGGGCTTAACCTAGTATTTTTATTCCCAAACCTTTTCACTAACCCATGCTATAATAAAATTTTTCCTTTTAAAAATTCTGCAGCTATTCTGTTCTTGTCAACAGATATTTCGGTTGCTGCACACTGTAAAAGAAGCCTTAGAGGTAATGTCTTGCTGTGGGCTTTCTATAGTCCATATGTGTATTTATGTATTTCAGTGTACTTTTTAAACCTGAACCTCAAATTACTTCGCAAACATCAAAGTTATTCTGTGGAGGTGGATACATACATTTTTGTGTTGGAAACAAACAAAACCCTCAAAAGACTATTTGTCTTTTTTATTCTATACCTTTAGGCATTCAATTTCAATATGCCTCTTCAATTACTAAATTTTTGCCGTTTAGAAATTGAGAGACCTAGCAAGGAAGAGTACATCTGAGTCATATAATGTAGGTTATTTTGTTTTTGAGTGTGAAAACCCAGTGAAGCCTAAGGGTGGTCCAGGTCCCAGGAGCGAAAGTGAAGAAATGAAGCAGAGTGAGAGAAACAATGTCCATGTGGCAACAGACAAAAGTGAGTGTCTGTGGTTATGCTGGCTGTTGTACCCTCAGCATCTTGGATGCCATGAAGTCTTGCCTGCTTTGTTTTCGGTCCATGCAAGCCCTCCTTCTCAGCAGTGTGGCCAGGAGACTGTTGCTGAAATTTGAAATGGAGATAACTTTGATCCATCAGAGTGTCCTAAGACACCCCTACTGTTCAGTAGCTTCAAGCCATTCAGTTTCCTTTCTTCCCATGATCTGTGTCCAGCCCAGTAATAGAGGAGCTTTGGTCTTCACAGTTACTGAGGTGCCCAAGATGACAGGGCGGCCTCGTTATGCAGGAGGGAAGGGAGACAGCTGCCAGATGCTCCAGCCAACAGGAAGTAGCACACCTCACACTGCTCGCATGCTCCCTGGCTCAGTGCACTCCCCAGGCCCCTTGTCCCTGGCTTGTCACAGAGATATATGTCAAGCAGAGTTCATTTCTACGACACAAGAATACGAGCTTAGTTTGTAGAATGAATCAGGAGAACCTTGTCTTGGAAAACCCTGAAGCTTCAGAAGGCAAGCCACTAACTGAACAGGATGCATCAAAAAACACTTCAGAAAATCAAAGGCACCACGTAGGTGTAGCTAGAGGAAACATCACTGTTTTCCTGCAAGCCACACCTCTTTACAGCAAGTTTTAGGTAGTATTTACTTATGTAATTACCATAAGATTAATTTGGAAACTTTTAAGCACTTGAGTGTACTCTGTTCACCAGTCATAGGCTGTCTCCTGTATTGCCACCATTTACTTTAATTTCCACTGCGTCTTTTGGTTAGCCAGAGTGCTGAACTTTATAGAACGCACCACCTGAAAGCCCAAGGTTGGTCTGCTGAAAGTATTTAACTCTAGGCAAGCAATATTAAGAGGGCTCTATAACTAATACTTCCCACAATTCTTCTCAAAAAGGACAAGTGGATATTTCAGTGAATCTCAAGTAGAAATTGATCATCTGAGCTCAAGTTACCGGAAGCCTCAATCCATGAGCAGACTCTAACAGAAGCAAGGATCTTTAGGTAGGTCATACAGAAAGCAAGTCTCTTCTAAAACAAAACTACATCTGTGTCCCCATAAAAACTATTCTGCTGACTGTAAAAAAGGTGAAAGTCATGTGATTTAAGCTTTCATTACCGATGACAGTGTGTACAGGATGTGGACAGCTGGCAGGGCACTTGACTGAAGTGACCACCACAACCGAAATGCCACATGGAAAAGCCTGTAGTTCCGAGTCACTCTTATTTTGTCTTTTCTCATGATCCTGAAACTGGGGCCACTAGAAGTGCCTTGACAAGACAAAATTATCCCCAAACACTGAAGATGACACAAAATGTCTACCAGAAATACTGTTCTATCACTTTTGAGTCTAACTCTTGCAGTTTCAGAGATCTGAGACTTAGCTAAGCCCTTCCACAGTGACTAGGTCACTCACTTCTGAGGTATCCCCTAGGGCTATGTCTTTTCTGTCTCCGCATAATATGCTACCTCCATTAGTAAGTCCACGGAGGTGGTACTTTGCAAGACATACTCTGCACTCCCAAGTCACTGGAACATTGACGACAAATAGAGTATTTGATGTACTCCGCATACGATGGAGAAAAACTCGAAGACAGAGGAGAACTTGTACAGGACTCTGCTACTTAACACAATCCAGCAAGAAAATTTAACTTCCGTAGAACTTGCTTCTCACAGCTCTCTTGTCCCCAGGTACTCATAAGAAAGCTGAGATTCTGGCAGACCAAATATTCCAGGCTTCGGGGTGAATTTTCAAAACCCTGCTCAAGCAAGGCGAGCACCAAACCTTTCAGTTTATTGCTTTTGGGGTCTGTGTTGCCTCTGCAGTGTTTGGAACATTCACCCCTTCAGGTTGGCACATTCGTTAAGAAATGTCTCGTGAGGGTGACATAAACTCAAACTTGAACACACTGATTTGAATGAATAAAAAGGCATTTATGCAGCCAGATAATGGTCACATTCACAGGTCTGTGATTTTTCAACCTAGCTCTAGGCCAACATAATTTCACACAGTGCAGCAGAATGAATAATAAAACTATTACCTAATCTTTAAGACATCACAATACCAAATTCTGGAGTCAGGACCATGAGTCAGTTCTATTTAACTGCTCTCCCACCAGTTGTTATGGTGCAAGCAAAGTAGAAAGTTTGAGGCCAGGTTTTTTTATATACATGTCGTCAACCAATTTCTACATTTTAATATGTGTTTTGTTGACCAGTGAAGATTTTTTTCAAGCTGATATCTGTTCCCACATCAATGTCCAGGGAACAACCTATTGATTATTCCTAGACATATTGATCACATACACTAATATCATTTTTCACTATTTTAATTTGTTATATTAAAAATAGTCTTTTAAAAAATGTTCAGCTTTTTGTAGCAGGTCTTTGTCAATATTACACTCCAATATCTAAAAGTCTTTATAGCAGAATGCTCAGTTTATAAACTCTCATAAAAGCTATCCAAACATTTGAAACAAGTCATCCATATATAGTAAGACCACTGTTGCGTGTTACAGATTATCTGAAAAATGCTAATATTTTCTACATTACTAAGTGAAAGAGAGGAAAAGAGACAAAAAAAAATTTTCTTAAGACCAACTATTTTCTTATGACTTGAATATATACTCCATATGTTTTTTTTATCGTGTTTTAATATTCATCTATATAAATATTATCTGGGCAAATTTCCAACCTCTACCCTGTTTGTCTGCTTTTTCCGTAATACTCTGTTATCGTAAAACAGCAAGCCTTACATAGCACACTGTCAACGTTATCAAGCAATCAGTAACCATCACATTAAATAAATGTGAAGCTAATTGCATTTCCCTTATGGACCATCCGTCTGTCTTCCAGAATTTCAGCCAGGTGACCACTTTAACCTGTTAACATTTTTTATGAAGATTTATTTCAAACCTTGTAGCCATGTTTCAGGACTATTTTCTCTGTTTCATAATTATTCATTTTTTCCTAAATAATATACCTTCAATTTGTAAGCTAATTATACGCATCTGTATCTACCAGTTTAGGTCTCCGCGTAATCACAGTTTTGGGCATGCGTATCAGGCCGTGAGTAACGAGTCACAACTTTCATCTGGAATTCCTCCCTCTCATCTGCTCACTCGTTTACCCAATATTTACTCAACAACTATTTTAATGCGGGAACTTTACATGATACTGAATATTCTTCTATGAACAAGTCATGGAAGGATTTTGCCTTCACAGAAAATAAAGCAAAGAAGGATGCAGGTAATCCCACAGTGGTCTTTGGCATAGTCTAGAGAAAGTGGAGTGTGCGGAGAGCACGTGGGAAGTGTTCCCACACAGAATTTGAGCGTTCAAGGCTTATCCCCAGAAGACATTCAGGTCTGTTGTAAAACATGAAGGCCGGGGAGAGGTGAGCCACAAGAGGCCTGCCTTCCGATGTGTGCATACCTATGTGAGAGGGAAAGATGGGGGTGGGGAGCGAAACGAGGGGGAGGAGAGAGACACAGAGAGTGAGTATGTGTGTGTTGGGGTACTAGGAGAGGAAAGGAGGAAGGTAACTTGTAGGCAGAGTTGGGAGGAAGGAGGAGAAGCCATTTCAGAAGCAGGATACAGCTTTCAACATTCTAGAAGCGGTGTGATGTGACTAAAGTAATATTGAAAAATGCCTAGAACACCGTAAACAGAAAGTGGATTTTCCCTGAAGCTAATAAAAGTTAAGTTTCAGAGCCACTCTTTGGCGTGAACAGTTTCCAAGGTTCCGGAAATAACCATACCAATGTGTTTCTATGACTGTAGATCTATCTATCTATCTATCTGTCATCTATCCTCTATCTACCATGCATCTGTCTCCATCCATCCATCCATCCACCCATCCATCCATCCATCCATCCATCCAATCTGTATAGATAAGGCATTTTGCATCAGTTAAGACCAGTGTGTTTTTCCACACTTTCCCTTTACGTTAGAAGACACTGGAGTGGTCACCTAAAAGAAAATTGATTTGAGGAGTCATTTGATTGAAGTTTAGTGGGTTTTTAAAAAAATGTAATTTAGTTACTTCTGTATATAGCATTTACTCTTAGTTATTCCTGTGAAAATATTTTCCAGGACTACCCTAAGTGATGAGAAATAGTGGATTTTTTTTTTTTTAGTCAGAGTCTCACTCTGTCACCCAGACTGGAGTACAGTGGCACTCTCACTGCTATCACAGCTTTGACCTGCTGGGCTCAGGCAAACCTTTCACCTCAGCCTTCCAAGTAGCTGGAACTTCAGGCGTGTGCCACCATTCCTGGCTAGTTTTTTTATGTATTGTAGAGCCGAGGTCTTGCCAACTTTCTCAGACTGATCTCAAAGCCCTTGGCTAAGGCAATGCCCTGCCCTCCATCTCCCAAAGTGTTGGGATTACAGGTGTGAGCCATCACGTCCAGTAGGAGTAGTGGATTTTAAAAATACATTGGAAAGCCGGGTTTGGTGGCTCAGCCTGTAATCCCGCACCTTTGGGAGGCTGAGGTGAGTGG
>NW_007245879.1:397260-450602 GCF_000164805.1 Carlito syrichta
CCAGTCTGGGCAACAGAGTGAGACTCCAACTCAAAAAAAAAAATAAATAAATAAATAAAAATACATTGGAAAAGATTTCTACTTCTTGCTGATTAGATTTAATAATAACTTTGACAAAGATTATATAAAATTTAGATAATAAAAAGAGCACACTGACCACAAATTGTTTAATGGTGTTCTCGATTCAAAGAGCTAAGACTTGATATCAAACAGATCAGATCTGATTTTAAAAATTGATAGAGCTTTTTCCAAAACTGATGACAATTCTAAAATATTTTCTGGACAAATCTAATAATGAATTGGTGTGCTGAAATATATTTCCCAAAGTTAGTGTAATGAAATCAAGTCTAAACAGTGTTTCTAAAGGAAAATTTAAAATAATCTTTTTCTTCTCCTAAAAAAAAATATTATGAAGTCACTAACATGTTATTAAGGAAAGAATATCTAGTTTAACTTTGTAAAAAATAAATATTATGAGATAGGAACAGCAGGTAATAAGAATATTATATGAATTTCTGGATTTCTGAAGTTTATGATTTTGGTCAAGTTTTAAAAATTTGTACTTCATTTTTGTCTAAATTTTGTTCTTCTAATTTTGTATATTTTTTTCAATACTGTACCCTTCAAATTGTATAACTATCCCCAAACACTGCCTGGCAAATGGATGTGCTCCAAAAATGGCAGATCTTATTAATTGAATATCAGGCTAATTCGCCAGATCTGTGGATTCCCTCCTCACCATCTTGGCCCTAAATTCCCTTCTGACTGGCTTTCTATGTGGTTTGTCTTGGTGCCGCTAGTTTTGGCATTTACCCTTACCAAGCTCTTACGGTAGGACTGTTGTGATCTGCCTGCACTTTGCACTTGGTAAGTTAATGATTGACAATGATAGACTCACAGTCACAAATCTCCATGCTCCAAATCAAGAACATTTGTTCTATAACTCCAAAATTTGCTTTCTTCCTCACTATTTCTTAATCTTACCTTGCTGTTTGGCTAAAATTCGGTTCCAGATTGAACTTAGCTACAGTTGTTGTTCAAAGCAAATCTAAGCAGTTCAACTATTTCCATTTTTTTCCTCAGCACCATAATTCTTGTTATTTGATCCTTGTTCATCTTTTCTTAGTATCACCATGCCTGAATCTTTGTCTTTGACTGATGGTACAAAATAGAAATTGTCTTTCCATATGAAATCTTAGGGGAACCAATATTATCATTTTACTTTTGTGACCGTACAGTACCCTGACAATTGAGTTGTTTAATTTTGATCATATGATGATATTTTATTAAGAGCACCTACCATTTGCTTCAAACCTTCCATTCTCTCTCGTCTTAATCAAACCGACCATCCTAATTGATTTAGAAAGTATTACTTAAAAAGTTGACATTAACTTGGATTTTTGAAATCATATCTTCTTAAAATAAGGGTAAGATTGTCTTATTTATTTATTTATGTATGTATGTATTTATTTATTTATTTTAAAGAGCGCTGGAGCATCTCAAAATAATATTTCCTCAAGTCAGCTACGCGCTTTCCCTTATTTGCTTATATATATATAATCCCTAGTTGACACTAAAATGTGGAGACTGTAGAAAAACAAAATCATTTTGCTGTTTTGTTATTACTTGGCATGCACATTTGAAGGGACCAAACGCTTTAAACGTCGAAAGGGGCCTGGAATGTCCACATCAAATAAAATAGTCCTCTCTGTCTTTAGCACGTATGGTGGGTCTCCATTTATTGCTCCATTATTTCTCTAGATGAAAATCAGCTGTCTATTTCACAGCGTGGCAGAATCATGGCAGTCCTAGTTACCACATCAGTCCTCTGGCACCCCCTCACTCTACTTGACCAACTTGCAATACCTCTGTGGGATTCCTTTCTCAGACCTAACCCCAATTCTTTCTTCATCCTTTACTAGCATAATAATCAAACAATGAGGCGAATGCTGTCTATTCCAGCAGAGTTGACCCCTTTAGGACAGGGATAACAGATCTTCTTTTCAGTATTTTCTCTTTCTGAGGCATAATAATACTGATACTTATCATGGCGTGACCTTCATGTTTCACAAATAACCTTCATTTACACTGTTGCATTTAATAATAACAGCAAATAGGAAGTCGGTATATTCCCATTTTTCAGAGATTGAAACTGCAGTTTAGGGAGGTTAAATGCTTTATCAAGTTTGTAGTTTTTGGCACAAACCTTACTTATCTTTTGACGCTGCATCCAGAGAGATTCCATTATGCTTTCACTTATCACCATGTTTTAAAAATAAAATATACAATAGCTGTTAAATACGTTAGATTGTCCCTTACAAATAATATTTACTGACCATAAAATCGGCTACAAGCTAAGCATAAAAATAACCCTGTCCCTTCAGAAAGAATTTATAACTACCAGTAACATTGCTGGAATGACTACACAGCATAAAATATTTAAGGATCAAAATATTGGGGGAAATTTTTGATGAAGCAATTTAATATCATAGTCATTTTAATTAAAATGTACAAAACTTTGTAGGGTCACATGTTTGTGTCATTATTTAAAGTACAGCTTACGTTATTCACAATAGCTATGGTCTTTTTATCATTTTTGAATATTGAAATATTAAAAGAATTAAATGATTGGGAAAGTGTCTGCTATTATTATTTGATTAGCCTCTTCTTGCTGACACTGTAATGGATGAATATGATCTGTTATGGAACATCATGTCAAAAACAATTCCAATGCTGTCTCAGAAGCCAAAATCCCTTTCTCTAATAATCGCTAGTGGTCTACTTAAGAGCTATTTTACTATTCTTCTTGTGTTTTTTAATTGTTATTATTCAATTAGAGATTTTTAAATGATTCAAGTAGATTTTTTTTAACCCAAGAAAGTGTACTGTGAGCCTTTTGCCTGCCTCTCTTTTCCCTCTGTTGTCCTTTATTTACGTACGGAGAAAGACCTCTGTTGGGCCCTTTCGGGGTTGTTCATATGCTAGAAAAATGAAGGAACATCAAGCCAGAGTTAAGAAAAGTATGGAATATTTTGACCATTGGTGTTTCTAAAATGACACAACACAGAAGAGAATGAAATGTTATATAGTATTGTTCATAAGGCATGCTAAGATGTGTATGTCTTTGTTCATTACAGGAAAGAAGTCACTCAAGACGTTTTAAACGCAAATGGATTTTTGTACAGGGAATTAGGTGCCTACACAGTGGTTGGCCCTCAGTCATGACCAGGAAGCTACTTCAGACCTGGTCAACTGGGTAGCTAGCACTGAAGATAGGTAGGATGGGAATCAGGCCACTGGAAAATTCTCATCGCCTCAACCTTCCTTCATGTCAATCTCCATAGCTTTTGCAGCTGTGATTGGTTGTCAAAAGAATGCAACCACCCAAATCGGTGTCACTGAAAGACTTGCTGGAAAGGGTCCTCTCCAAAAAGCAGCCCACTGAATTAGTTTTCATAAACAAACTTCCTCTTGTGAAACAGTCTGCGCTTTCCTCTTGCTCTCAGTCTGCTCCTAAACCTCACTCCTACAGGACACGACTTTCGTTTCTCATATGATATTCAACCTGGGGCATAAAGTCATGTGCCTTTAAAGCATTAAATGATTAATAAATAACGATCTTTATGCCCTTCGGGGGGAGATTGAAAACTCTTCTACTTCAAGTGAGTCCTTCTGTCTGTGTCTTTGGAGTTTTATTGATTGTGTGCTTCGTTGGAAAGACTTCTGTTTATTGTTGTGGTCCTGTTCCATTTCAGCCCTGGGAGTCGCTCCTGTCTTGGGTTGACCTTTTCTTTGAAACTTTGTTCAGTTTCTGACCGGTGAAGGTGTTTTGGAAGCTGGAGGTCACTTGTGTCCATACATTAAGGATACAAAAAATGCCATCTGCCACTTTTTCACCTCCTGCACCACATTTATCAATGTATCAGGAAAAATTACTTTAGTCACAGTTCACTTACGGGGAAATTTATTTTCTTGTTTTTCTCTGATGACCTGCTAAATTTTAGGTGTCATCGGATTGAGTGGAAGCCAGTAAATTACTTGCATGGTGGTGTTACGTTAGACTCCAGCTCTTGCTGGGCCACTGGGATCATAGCACGGCAGCCCTCACGATGAAGGGAAGACTAGGACCTCAGGTGCATCCGTGGCCAGGAGCTACACACCTGTGTGCTCCACTGCAGGCTAAGCCAGACAGTCGCCCCAAGTTCACAACCCTTAGTATGACAGACGCCGGGAGGCGATGGCATGGTGCCTGGAGACCAGACGACCGCTTCGCGGTCATGTGGGCCCAGGCGACCGCTCCACGATCATGTGGGCTGTCCATCAGCACATGCCGCCCCACCATCACTGAAGGAGAGAGGATGACTTAGTGTCGCATGAACAGATGTTCTTGTCAGAGAGATGGGAGGTAGTGTCTGAGTTCTGACTTGCGACTCTGGGCAGTTTCCTTTGCTGAGTTTCAGTTCTTCTGTCTATAAAAGCATGAAAGCAAATACCGCCTTAAATGTTGTGGGAGGATTCGGTAGGATCACATGCACAAACTAATTAGCGCATAGTAAATGTTAGGAAGTGATAGTGGAATGTCCTATTAATAATGGACAGTCTTCCTGTTCATTATGTGTAATCAACACTTTGGGTGGGTGCCAGACCGCTCAGTTATAGCCCCTGAGGGACTCGGGAAGACTGGTACTTTCTATTCCCAGTAGAGGAGGAGCCATCTGCTTTGGAAACTTAATAACCACATGTAGAAGCTCTAATTGAAACAAAGAGAAGCGTAACCAGAATTATCCCTTCCAATTACTTAGTCAAATGCGTTTTGAGGGCATATGATGGGCTCAGCATTGCGCTAGATACTGAGTCTCTGAGATGGATTGGCACGTTCCTCCTTTGAGAAGACACGGACATGTCAGTAGGTTGGCGGCAGGGCAGTACGATCTGAAGAGTGAGGGGAGACGTGCCGAGTGGAGCAGAGAGCCGCCCACCCCAGTGCCAAGTGCAGAGCAAAGGCACCCGCAGGCAAGGCCAGAACTCGCCCAAGGACGTGTGTGCAGGTGTGGGTGGAAAGCCTTTCTTCTGCAGCAGATTTGGGCAGGAGACATCAAGGAAAAGAGGGAGTCGGGATTTGAAACAGTGGCCGAACCATGTGTGTCAGAAATGTGAATGCACGGGACCTGGAACACGGCATTATGATAAGCACATAAGGGGTGTGAACAGGGGGTCAGCACACCAGGGCTCTGTTCTCTTGCTTGCCCTCCTAGCTGGGTCTTTCATGTCTTTTTGGTCAAATTTCCTCTTCTAATAAAATTTCCAGTGTTATGAAGATGAAACAAAATGTTTGCTTGTTTGTTTTGATAATAAGAAGAGGGCCTGCATATAGTAAGCTTACAAAAAGATAATTGCTGTTCACATTATAATCGTTATTCATAAAGTAAGACAATATTATGGATTGCACATAATTTAGGAAAAAAAATACACACAGAACTGCAAAAAGCATTTCCATGAGATATGAAGATAGGTTCTGGCTTCTGCCATAAATAACCCAATTACTTCATATTTTCAACTCTGTGTGTAAAGCCGACAAAATGTCCAGAGAGAGATGGCATAATTTTTTGAGAAATTATGTCCTGGCGGGGACTACCTTATCTAAATATGTGGTTTCTCTCTTCGTGGAGTGAAATCTCCTTCATTCAGTTCAACCCTGTTGAGGTAGACCTCCTACATGGTTAAAACAGAAAATGGAAGCAAGGATAATTACTCACTAACTTGAATTAATGGGACTGCATTATGCCCTAATAACTGCAGTTTACTCATGTCTCCCCTGTAATAATCCAAAATTAATTTCATTTTATGCTTGCAAATAATCAGTTTATTTATAAAGGCTGGCCATCTTTCTTAGCACAAGTTGTGCCTTTCTCATCACTTCCTGGGTTGTGCTGATGACCTGAGCCTGGAGATGCAGATGTCTGCCTCCTGCACTCGTGGGTGCTGAGGAAGGGAACATCTGCAGACGCTGGACTTGGGGCCTGGGAGTCTGGTTCCGGCTTGGCTTGCGCAGTTCACACAGGCACTTCAGTATCTCTGTGCCTCCCCCACGGAGGGACCAAAGCTGGCCCCAGGTGATGTGCACAGAAGCACCCTGCACCCATCCCAGAGGCTGGACAACCTCTCTCTCTGTGTCCTTTGGTCATGTATGTCAGGCAGACTTCCAAGAGTTTGCACTGGGCTCCCATGACGACTCCGGGAAGTCGGTGCCACCGTTCTCCTCGTTCCATAGATGGGGAACACAAAGAGATGAAGGAACGTGCCCAGGATCATACAGTTATTAGATGTGGAAGTGGCAGTTCAAAGTCAGGCTGCTGGCTCGAGTCTGTGACCAGAAACCCTTTGCTGCGATGCTTCTCAGAATACAGATCCAGCAAAATTGTCTGTAAATCACAGGTAATCACTGTCTCCCCAGTGTAGGATGAAAATAAGCCGTCGTTGAAGGAATAGCTTCTTAGCTTCCCATCGTTAGCAAACCAGTAATTGTCCCCTCCATGGCCTCTTCTCTCTGTTGGCTTCATTGGATGCCCAATTAGACTATTTTAATTTGATTGCGCAGATATACTTTCTTTAAAAATAATCTCCAATTTCTTCATGCCCATATGTTCACTATTCCCATCCACAGAAATGCTTTATAACTAGGAAATTGCCTATCCTTTCTGGGTAAGAATTTATTTTATTCATCTGTACATAAAAGGCAAAGATATAGTTTAAATCTCCAAAGACTTTTCAACTCTAAAATGTTACCCTTCTGTGATCCCATAAAAATGGGATTGAGGTTTCATATTGTTTTGCTTTTAGTAGTTACCTGTCCCAGCAAACCAACTTCATTGTTTTGAGCGCAGGACACTTAAGTCTTACTGTCTGTCCTTGTATTTTGTGATCATCTAACTTCTAATGTAATCATTTAGGAAGACTATTTTTATTAGACGCTAGGATTAAAGAGTCATCTAATGAAGTATGCAGTAAGTTTGAATCATAATTTCTAAAGCATAAAGCGGCCTACAAAAGACCAGCCACCATTTTTGCATGATATCAGCTGATCCACAATCTATTCACATCTAGTTGTGAATAGATTGGCTAAAAAAGCACTGGGAGGCTGGGCGGAGTGGCTCAAGCCTGTAATCCCAGCACATTGGGAGGCCAAGGCTAGAGGATTGTCTAAGCCCCGGGGGTCTGAGACCAGCCTGGGCAACTTGGTGAGATCTCGTCTCTACAATAAATTTAAAAAACTAGCTGAGCACAGTAGTGCAGGCCCGCAGTTCTAGCTACTTGGAAGGCTGAGGCGGAAGGATCGCCTCGCCTGAGCCCTGTAGTTCGAGGCTGCGGTGGCCGTGAGCGTGCCGTTGCACTCCAGCCTGGGCAATAAAGTGAGACTCTGACTCAAAAAAACAAACCAAAAAAATCTGGTTTGCAATACAACTCATGGTTGTGCTGTGCAGTGATCTCTCATACCTTGTAAGAGACTTGCAAAGTCATGTTCTCAGAAGTCGGTGCTGGGAGGAAGAAAAGCAAGAGTATCTTGTCTCTTACAAACTCCCTCTTTGTGGATAGCTTTTTAGTATGGATAACTTTGACCACTCTCCACCAGCCCCGTGTGGATGCATGTACCTTAGGGCGATGCCTTTCTTCATGCACCTGTAAGAACGCAGGGTTGTGTGTGACCTAGACGGGCAGAACTTGGAAGGGAACGCTCAGTCATATTGCAAGAGTTTGCAAAGCAGTAGGACTCTGGAAACAGACTGTTGGCAGCTCTGCTTCCTTTATTAATCATTGTGAGTGTGGCAGATGGTCCTCGGGTAATTTTCCAGCAGAAGTGAGAGCAGAGGTGTGAAGAATGCTTCCCTTCCCCTGTCCTCTTTCAGGAATGTGAGCTGTTACCTTGAGACTTCGCTGGGTAAGCGAAAGCTTGTACTGTGTCAGCTGTGTTCCAGGCACTGTTGTAGGCGACGGAGCAGGGAACAAAATCCTTGCCATTGTGGAGTCTGTATCCCGAGTGTGGCAGGAAGTTGACAACAGATACCATAAGTAGCGTATGTGGCTTATTAGATCTAGGGTCAGCAAATTCCGTCTTAGGCCAAATCTGCCTGCCTTTGTCAATAAAGTTTTATTGGAACACACACGTGTTCTCTCACCCACCTGCTGCCTGTGATGGCTTTGGCGCTGTGGTGGCAGTGCTGAGCAGCTGCGAGGGGCCGTGTGGCCTGCGTCTGTCCAGAAGAAGTCTGCCAACTCCTGGGAGAGAGGCTAGCAAATAGCACTGGTGAAATACGTCCAGGAAGGGGAAACGGGGTGTGTGCGGGATAGGACGGTTGGGGACAACTCGCCGATGCAGTGGCATTTGTGTAAAGCCCAGAAGAGGCGAGAGAGCAAGTCGTGCGGCCTTTCAGAAATGGGCATGCTAAGCCAGGGAGTGGCGCGGTCACAGGCTCTGAGCCCGAGAGTGCCTGGAATGTTCTAGGAGCAGCAGGGAGACCAGAGTCCTGGAGAGGAGGGAGGGAGGGAGGGAAGGAGGGACTGGAACAAGGAATGGAGGAAGGAGGGATGAGATCATCATGCCTGGTCTTTGGAGCTCGTGTTGGTTGTATTCTGGGCAAGCTGGGAAGCCATGGGAGGATGGTGGCCAAGTGGCATCTGGCATCCAGTCCCCAGTTAGAACACACTGATGAGAAACCAGGTCAAAAGCAGGGAGGGAAAGCCTTCTAGTAAGGGTTCTAAGGAGCCAGGCGTAAGGTCATGGGGCTTGAAAGATAGGAGTGGAGGTGGTGATGAAGGCCAAATGTTGAATGTACTTTTCATTTTTGAAAAAACAGAAAATGCCGGGCTCGGTGGCTCAGCCTGTAATCCCGCGCCTTTGGGAGGCTGAGGTGAGTGGATGGCCTGAGCTCGCGGGTTCGAGATCCGCCTGGGCAGCCAGACCTCATCTCTACAATAAATCAAAAAATTAGCCGGGCATGGTAGCGCATGCCTGTAGTTTCAGCTACTTGGGAGACTGAGGCGGAGGATCAGCGGAGCCCAGCAGGTTGAGGCTGCGGTGGCTGGGAGCTTGCCACTGCACTCCAGTCTGGGTGACAGAGTGAAACTCCAACTCCAAAAAAAAAACAGAAAATGCTCATTGCCTTGCTAAACTCTGGTGTGGCCATGTGCTCTTTGAACTGTGGCCACCACCATGTTTCCTAAGCTTGGGTACCCTCCCCCACCCTGGAGAGGTGGATCTTCTCTCTCTCTTTCTCTCTAATTTACTTTCTAAATAAACTATATTTTTCCAATGAAAAAAGAAAAATAATAATAGATACCTTATCTCCAATCAAATATCACTTTTATTCAGCTTAAGGCAATTAAGTTCTGTCATTATTTTTTATTTTCATGCACGTTACATAACTTTTCCTCCATAGCCATCTGCTGGGCTAGCCATCAAGTATTTACTAATTAGGACCTGAAAGTGTCTCTGTTTGTTCATTTGTATTCCATCGGAGCTGGTTCTGGGCTTCCCATCGTGAAAAGGCAGGCAGTCTGAGAAGGGGGGAGGGCACCGGCTAGGCTCCTTTAGAAGCTCTTGCCTTCAATTTCTACTTTTCTTCAATTACCACTGAGAAATTTGGCAATTTAAAACAGGCCTCTCCATCACTAACATGAATTAGCAAGGTTCCACTGTAATAATTTCCCATTAAAATCCATGAAGTTCGGGTTTTACAGGATGAGTTCAGGGCTGGCTACACAAATGCATTGCCCTGCAGGCAGCCTGTTTAATCTAATGCAAAAGACTTCTTGGCTTTTGAGACCCTCCTGCAAGAATAGCTGGAAGCTGCCGTCAGCACAATGACATCTGGAGTTTTAGCAAAGAATGTTTAAAAAGAAGAAAACTAAGAACCACACGTTCTACTGTGAGCTCCAGGTAAGGGTGGGAGAGGGATGTCTCAACAGTAGCTCTCCAGGCTCTAGACTCGAAGGAGGAACTAGTCAGAAATGTGTTGTGCTCTGCAGGGAGTGACCACTGATGGTCACCACTTCAACAGAACGCCAGGGAGAGCACATTTGGAAAAACGGAAATTAGACTAGAAGAAAGTGAAAGCCAAATTACAACACTTGGTGTTAGAGAGTTGAAAGGAAAAGTGAAACCTGCCAAATCCAATGCCCCAGAGAACACGTTAGAGGAAAGGAAACCACACAAGATTCTTTAGCTTTGCAAGAAGTGAGGGAAAAGACTTTCTCTAGAAAGCCTTTCAATAAAACCACTCCATTAGCTGGCATCTCTAGAAACGGCAGGGTCACGTAGACTTTATAAAATATTTGAGACACAGGGGAAAATGTGTATACTGTGGAAGCCAAGCTGGATAAAATTAATGGCATAGTCGAAAGATAAATAACAACACCATATATTTCCATAGAGCTTTATCATTTATAAAGCCTTTTCATATACATTCTGTCATGAGACCAAGGAGTTTTGTGGGTCAGAAGGTTTTTCAGGTGAGAAAACTGTGGCTCTTGAAAATCAGGTGACACACAGTTGTGAGACTAGGATGACAGTCCAGTTCTTTGGAGTTCTAACATGGGACACTTTCCAGTACCCATGCTCTCTTTGACATCCACGACATCTGTATTGCATTCAAACTTAATACTGGGCTTTTGTAACCACCTGGAAGTTGAGGGAAGAATCGCTAGCCACCATTGTGTGCTTCACGCTTTTCTGTTGGCAAGCCATCCTTGTGCTACTTTATTTGCTCTTTCTATTCTACAAATAAGGCCCCTACGCCTGAGACATTTGCCCAAGATCAGAGGGCCCGTCGATATAGGGGTGAGAATGGAGATTCAGGTCTTTGAATACTAAAACCCCTACTTCTTCGGCTACACCATAAAATCCATACATGAAAACGTATGTATCCTGACTCAAACAGCTCATGACATTGTGAACCTTATCCTAGCAGATCCTAGTGATGCCAACACTGTTAAAAAGTAAAATAAGCCAGGCTTGGTGGCTCAGCCTGTAATCCCGCGCCTTGGGAGGCTGAGGTGAGTGGATTGCCTGAGTCCGTGGGTCCGAGACCCACCTGGGCAACTTGGCAAGACCTCATCTCTACAATAAATCAAAAAGAATAATTAGCTGGGTGTGGTAGCACGCACTTGTAGTTCCAGTTACTTGGAAGGCTGAGGCGGAAGGATCGCCGGAGACCAGCAGTTCGAGGCTGCGGTGGCCGGGAGCGGCCGCTGCACTCCAGTCTGGGCGTCTGAGTGAGACTCCGACTCAAAAAAAAAAAGGGAAAATAATTCATAGGGCACTAAGGGTTTTCCTTCCATTCTTAATTTGTCATAGAAAACTAGAAATTTCAGCCAGAACTTGGGAATTTGTATTTTTATGCAACCACCAGCACATTGGCAACCAATGTTGAAATGGACAAGAGGATGGATGGTGGGAGAGTGGATGACACTTGGGGTAATCTGGAATTCGGCTCTCTCCTACCGCCCACTTCCTCTTTGAGCCCTTCTCGACATCCTCCTGCCCAAGTCAAGAACTTGGCAGGTGCAAATCCTTCCTGCTTCCCTCCTAGGAGGGATATTCGACTCCGACTTCCTTTAAACAAGAAACGACATCTTCCCAATCACTGTGACTGGCATGCTGTAGAGAACACAGGCTTGTTAAATGAACGGATAAATGAATAAAATGGATGGAACCACTAGTAAATAAATCAAGGTGCAAGCTTCCGTCTGGGATATGTGCTCACTCACAGGAGAGCTCACTCTTTGTGAAATGTTCCCTGCCGTCACCTCCCCACGCAGAGGCTGCCCTTGTCATCCCCCAGTGCTGCAGAGATGGCGCCTCATAAGCGCGTGTGTCTTTATGCACCTACTGCCCGACAGGGCTCTTGCTTGGGCGGATGACTGTCTTTCACAAGACCAGATACTCCTTTCATGTAAACCCTGTTTGTCACTCTCTTATATTGAGCTGGGTGTTTTGAATGGAGAGGCTTCCTAAAAATCTACAATTTTTCTGTCTTTTCTTAATCGCAGCCAGAAAGACTTGTAGGAATAGGAGTAAAAAGGATAGCCTTTTTTTTTAATCAATATTTTTTTATTTTAAAATTGTGGGGTACAGTTAAGGGTTAGGTAGACAAATATGCATCGTTCAGGCACCCTTGTTGATAAGGGGTGTCTCCCCATCCCCAGACAGATACCGACTACCGTTAATCCCACCTCCCTCCCCCCCCATGGTTTCCCACCACCATAGCAAGTAATTCTTGCCAAGACATAGAGTTTTAAAAAGGCACATTTGGGGGCAGGTAGAGAGGTCGGGTGGTGTGACTAAGGACAAGGATGCAACGGTGTCTACTTTCTGGACTCATGGTCCATACTTATAATATATTTAAGCATGAAACTTCTAACCTATTCCAGCAGAAGGCACTCAGGATATATTTTTACAAATTCAGCTATTTCCTAATAAAAATAATTTTTCCTTATTGCCACGGCAATCGTCTATTAAAACAATGATTTTTTTAATCATGATGGCATAAATATCCTCTAAAATGCTTTGAGCACCTCAAAAGAAAAGTGTAATTCATATTTAGGAGAGCGCACTTAATTTTAAGACTCAATTAACAATGCATCGTTTAAAGCTATAGTGACTGTACCATAAGGAAAATTCAGCATAAACAGAATAAGCTTATTGTCCTCAATACATTCTAGGTCTCGGTGTTAAACTTCTTTTCAAGTTAATTTTTCAGCATCTTCCAAATGCCAATACACGTGTCTTTGAAGGCCTTTCTGTTTTCCTTCTAGAGGTTAGTCGTGAGGGCAGCTTCCTCTGGAGCTGGAATTGGTTATTTCCGCTTCATAAATCAACTGATTTTCTCCTAGGATTAAGGGACACTCCAAATTCATTTATTCCACTTTGAAAGAAAAAAAAATTATTATTAAGGGTCTTCCAAATAACCTCACTAGTGGAAAAAAAAAATGAAGTTTCTTCAAGGTCCATCAGGGAAAACCAGAGATTATACAAAGTTATTTGTCAGCAAATGCATATCGATTGAATAAAAGTTGTTTTGCTTTCTAATTGCCACGTTTCCTTACAAGGAACTTGGCAGGTCAGGGATTTGAGTTTATGGAAAGAAAATGAAACGGGTTGCAGTTTGACCTGACAGACTGCATATGGGGAAATATACAACCACGTTCCATTTTTCTAGAGGGACTTTGGGCAATGGAAGTGATTTATAGAACTTCTACATGCCTGAGCTTGATGTCCACTGGGGAGTATTTAACCATAAGAAGCGTGGGGGATCTTAAGAAAGCCTCACAACTCGTAGGTCAAGAAAAAAGGTGAACTCAGAGACCTACACAGCTGACCTTGTGCTGTGGTAGAGTGTTCCACAATTGCTTGGGCCTTGGCGCCAATGTCCATTGGCTGATGCAATGCTTGATACCTGAGATCGCAATTCTCATGCCTCTTGACTGACCAGTTAATTTGTGGTGTTGGGGTGAATATATTTTTTAAAAATCTTCTAAATAGTAGTTGCTATATTAGATATGAGGCACAGAAAATATACCTATCTTTACTTGTTCACTCATTTACTCAAAATATATATTTCAGGTATTCTAGGCACTGGACGAGATCCTGGGAATATGGAGATTAATATAATTTGGGCCTGAACTATGAGAGATCACATTTAGGGGAGCAGGTTCTAGAGCTCCCCTAAATGTGATCTCTAGGGGACATAATTGTAGAATGTAGAAATAAAAGTATATGCAAAGGTACTCGATACATCTTGATGGCAGTGATTACGGGAAGGCTCAAAGAGACATAGGACCTAAGCAGATTTTAACAGATGAGTATGAGACTGCCAGGTGGACGAGGAACAGGGCAAAGCAGATGAACAAAATGTGTAAAGGTAAAGAGATACAATATTACACTAAGTTTTCAAGGATGCATGCTTAATAAAGAATAAATCCTCGGCAGACCAGAGAACGGAATCAACAGTGTCTCAGCTGGAAAACATTCTGCCCTTTGCCCTGAGGGCTGAAGGCCATGCATTGCATTTCAAACCTGATCACTGTGCACTTTTCACAACTGCCCCATCTTGCCCTGAACTAAGCACATGTATATGACCACAGAAATCTAGTGATGCTAGCAACCAAGCGGATGCTGCTTATCCATGCAATCCTCTCCCAGCGACAGCACAGACAACTTTGGGTACTCTGTGCAAAGAAACTTTGCGATCGCAGAAGTCCCCGGGCTGCCTTCTTCCTGTTGCTTGACCCCTTTCCGATCTGGCTGTTGTGAGCAGAAAGCTGCAAATTCAGAACCACAGAAGAATGAACTGAAGAGATTCGAGATGTGTCCAGCCAGCCCTCAGTTTTCTCCAGCAAGAGTTCTGAATTCCTCCTCCTTTCAGTTACTGTGAAGGAATTTAATCCCTAGTGTGCTGACATGGCTCATGGAATTTTCAAGACAGAGGCACAGTTTGGTAGAATTCTGCTCCATTAGACTGGCCACAATTGTCTCTATGAATATTTCAATAACGCCAACATGTATATTTTAATGAACCTCTAAACACAGCTTGGAATTCTCATAATTATCATTCAGCAAAGTCACGTGAACCTCTATATGTCATCGCTCCACATGGAATAATTAGCAAGGGCACTGTTGTATCTGAGAATTCAGTGAGCTGTAGATTTGAAAATGGCAAATTATTATCTTTTGGATGTAACATATTATGAGTAAAATCTGTGAAAATACACCCACATTGCAAAGATTGATAAAAGCATATGCATATTAATTTAATACCATAAACATTTACTGAGAGCTTATTATTTGCCAAGCTCTGAAATCCTATACATGAATAGATGTATAGTATTTCCATTCTTGCCTCAAAAACTCAGCTTTTGTCATTGATTAGGATCTGCATTACTTCTGAGGGTCAGCATAGATTTTTTTACTGTGATTCGTGATTATTAGCAATTTTCTTAACTTGAAACACCAAACTCCCAAGTTGAAATCTCTGTCAGTGTTGTTCATTCTCTGGTTTGCCCTGTTTCCATTAAGTACACTTTCTGTCCTTCAGTTACGTGAAGTGTCATTTTCTTCCTCCTGTCCCTCTCCTTTTCCCCCCAGTTTGCAAGGTCCTCATTCATTATTCCTTCGGAATGACTCTCACCTCCGCTTTCTTCCTGGCCTTTTGTGCGTCAGCTTGGGACCGCTGACCTCTCATCTATACTGAAAACCTTGTACTTAGTTGCCTCTATCTTGTCCTTCCCCTAACCGAATCTGCCAATTACAGAGATGTCATCATCCTGAAATACCTGCACAAACCGTCCTTTTAGTAAATAGCGGGGGTCCAGTGTCCAGAAAGGTCACACGCTCAAGTGTCCAGAAGGACCAGGTAGGTGACCCAATTAAGACAGCCAAGAGTGCTGAGCACTGCTGGGCATAGGCTCCAGATATGGTCTCAAGGGGACTTGGTTCTAGTTGATTGTTTACATGTTGAAATACACCATTATTTTTTGAAATTTTTTCTGAAAAAAGTATTTTTAAAAAAATTAAGACTTTATTTTCACAGAGCTCTAACTAAAGATGGAAATCAGGCTGTCTGTGGGAACTCTGATCTGTGGAGTTAGACCTCGAGGCCCCGTAACACCTAACTCCAGTGTCTGTTTCCAGAGTCCTCTCTTATTGTCGTCATCTAGCATTGACTTTGAGTCTATTCTCTATGGGACTTTACCTGGTATTTATTCCCTACAACAAGTTACTGAAGAAAGGGTTAGTATACTTATTTAAAAGATGAAAAAGTTGCAATCTTTGGCAGTAGCTACCTAGTAATTGGCAGTTTTCTGATTCAAATATGACACTGTCTAAATTCCAAAGTCCCAAGGGGACATGTCCTCCCAAGAACCCTGGGGAAAAGGGATGATTTGTATTCTAATTTTATAAGTGAGGGAGGTGAGTTTCATGACTTGTCCAGGGTCACAGGACTGTTCATTGTGGACCCGGAACCTGCGTCCACACAGATTCCATATGGAGTCGACTCGCTTATAACACCCTATGCTATGATAAATGCAGTTTTAAAATGACTAAACAGGGTTTGCTTTAAAATCCAGCTTCGACACTGCTGCTTCTGTCTGTCTGGCTCTTCTTCATCAGAAGTCATCTCTTCCTCTGACGAGCCTCCGTGTCACGTTCCCTGCAGGTCTTTCACCACCTTGTGTCACATCTTCTACTGAAGAAGGCCAGCAGGCTGCTGACCGTGCACAGCCCTCATGCATAGTTGGGGCTTGACAAAACTGTGTGGAATGAAATTCGAAATACATGAATGGAATGGTTTTATCACTTCTGATACAAAGAGTGGGATCTGTCTAACTGTGGTTGCAACAATAATTAAAAATAAACGCTTTTCAGAAGAAAACGTGTCTGCACGTTGCAGCACACCTCTTGCTGGCAGTGCTTGAAAATCTTGGTTTAGCACAGGCCATCAAAACTGCTTATTAAGTTATTTCAAATATAGGCCCAGGATGTATTTGTAAAATGTGAGGAAGAAAAAAACTCATTTGGTCAGGAAATAAACCAGGGCTTATGCGGCTGGGCGGTCGTGTCAACATGCAAACCAATTCCCCTGGTAACACATTGCATAAAAACATTTTGTTCAGACCAGAATATCCTGCTGTGTTGTGTGGTTTCCTGCCAAGACATTCCTTTGCTGTCATGCAGATAGCCAAAGCTGTCTGTTAGGAAAACTCTCTTCTTTCCTCAAATAGCCCAACTCAGCACTTTCAAAGGCCCACAGGAAACAGGTGCTCTTCTTGAAGCTATCCAGGTGGATGAGCTGGGTCACGCAGGTAGCCTGATGCCACCTCATCCGTCACCTCCCCTCTTCTGAACTCAGAATCAGAAATGACTTTAGATGACGTCATTAGCACTCAAGAAAAACCTCAGTCCTGAGCACTTCAGGATTGGGCTTATTTTTAACCGTACTTTACTGAGAAAAATTCCAGAAAATAGGTGTTGGGGTCTGTCTAGATAACTACTGCACCCCAAATAATAAACAAAATTACACTCACTAGGTGCTCTACTAAGTTTAAATATGAGCGTACCAGAATGCATGGTGTGATGCCAAATCTTTTTCACTTAGCTGCTCTTTTTCATGTTAAGAACAATAAAGGCCCCCCCAAAAAATCAAAAGGCATAAGTATTTAGAAATAATTTCTCATCATTCTGCCCCAAAACGAATGAGATAAATGAATAACTTATCCTGATATATAAACATTCACTTAGCAGGAATTCTGACTGGTATGCAGAGACTATTCCAACAGGGCTGTGTAGGAGTTTATTTTACATTTCAATTAGGAATTTTTCCTGATAAGACAGTAGATCTTAAATGTTCTTATCACAAAAAGGGATAAGTATGAGAGTTAACAGATATGCTAATTGGCTTGATTTAGCCCTTCCGTGATGAATATATACAGGCATACCTTGGCGACATTGCCAGTTCAGTTTCAGACCGCTGCAATAAAATAAACATTGCAATAAAGGGAGTGACATGATTTTTTCCCAGTGCACATGCAGCTTATATTTACACGACAGCATAGAGCATTCGGTGTGCAATAGCATTGTGTCTAAAATATGTATGTACCTTCATGGAAATGGCAGGATCACTAAAAAATGCTAACAATCGTCTGAGTCTTCAGTTCACCATCATCTTTTTGCTGGTGGAGGGTCTTGCCTAATGTTGATGGTGCTGACTTGCCCGTGTGGGGATGGCTGAAGGCTGCAGTGGCTGCGGCAATTTCCTGAAATAACATAACAATAAAGTTCGTCTTATTGATGGGGTCTTCCTCCTTTCACAAAAGATTCATCGATAGCACACAATGCTGTTTGAGAGCATCTTGCCCAGAGTAAAACTCCTTTCAGGTCTGAAGTTAATCTCACCAAACCCTGGTCCTCCTTTATCCACCAAGTGTGTGTCATACTGTAAAATCTTTATTGTCCTTTCAACAATGTTCACAGCATCTTCACTGCAGATAGACGCCATCTCGAGCAACTGCTTTCTTTGCTCATTCGTAAGAAGCAACGCCTCATCCTTAAAGTTTTGTCATGAGATGACGGCACACCAGTCACGTCTTCAGGCTCCGCTTCTAATTCCAGTTCTCTGGCTGTTTCCGCCACATCTGCGGTCACTTCCTCCGCTCAAACCTTGAATCCCTCAAAGTCACCCATGAGGACTGGAATCAACTTCTCCCAAACTCTTGTTAATTTAGTTATCTTGCCTGCCTCTCAAGAATCACAGATGTTCTTAATGACCTCTAGAATGGGGAATTCTTTCCAGAAGGTTATCGATTCACTGGGCCCAGATCCATCAGAGGAGTCACTATCTACGGTGGCGATAGCCTCATGAAATGTGTTTCGTAAATAACCGAACATGACATTGGAAATCATGCCTTTCTCCATGGGCTGCAGAAGGGATGTTGCATTCGCAGGCCTCAAGCTTCATTAATCCCCTGTGCATCTCCATCAGAGCTCTCAGGTGACCGGGTGCATGACCGGGTGCATACCGATGAGCAGTGATATTTTAAAAGGAATCTTTGCTCTGAGCAGTAGGTCTTAACTGTGGGCTTAAAAGTGAGAGTCGGGACCTTTTTGTGGATTAATTAGGCCGCTGCTGAAGGAACTGCTTCGGCTGGTTTGATCTTCTGTGTAGACGACTGAAATTTCTCCATATCTTCAAGAAGGCTGTTTTGCTTTCTTATCATTTGTGTGTTCATTAGAGTCGCGCTTTTAATTATCTTCAAGAACTTTTCCTTGGCATATGTAGCTTGGCTAACTACTTGGTGCAAGAGGCCTGGCTTCTAGCCTGTCTTGGTTTTCGACCTGCCTTCCTCACTAAGCTTAATCATTTCTAGCGTTTGATTTAAAGTGAGAGACGTGTAACTCTTCCTTTCACCTGAACACTTTAAAATCCGAGACCATTGTAGGGTATTAAGAAGGCTAATTTCGATATTCTGTGTCTCGGGGCATAGGCAAGACTGAGGGGAGAGAGAGAGAAAGAGAGAGAGATGGAAAAGAGCTGGTCGGTGGAGCAGTCAGAATATATACATTTACTGAATAGTTATGTCGTCTTATAGGAGCGTTGTTTGTGACACCCAAGACAATTAAATTGGCAGCATCAAAGATCTCTGATCACAGATCACCATAGCAGATATAATAATAATGGAAACTCTGAAATATGGTGAGAATGATCAAAATGGGACTGGAGAGGTGAAGTGAGCACACGCCGTTGGAAGAATGGTGCTGACAGACCTGCTAGAAACAAGAGCACCACAAACCCTCAGCTTATAAAAAATGTATTATCTGTGGAACTCAAGAAAGTGACGCACAGCAAAACGAGGGATGCCCTTATGTCAAAGCATCGTGGTGCACACCATGAACAGGTACAGCGTTCACTGGCAGTAAGTAAATGCATAAGAGCTTCTCAGTGACAGTCCTCAGGCTTAGTCTCAACGCACAGGAGGAGGTGTCTGGAGGCCTCATTCCCAGCTGCCTGGGATCCAAAGCAGCCTTGAGTCACGCGGTCTCTGCTGAGGCCTGAGGGATGTCGTGTGGAGAGAGTGGTGAAGAGGCGTGGTCATGTGGAAAGAAGGAGAAGCAATGCAATCTGAGAGTTGGGTTCTGTGGGAGAAGAAAGCGTTGCATGTAAGGGTTAAGCCTGTACTGTGATCTGAAGTTGGTGTCCCCCCATATCCGCATGTTTTTGAAAGCTAATTCCATCAAATATATTTTTGAACAAGTTTATTATTAATTCAAAAATTTGATGAACTGAAGTTTTCTATTCAGAAAAAAAAAAAAAAGAAAGCGAATTCCCAGTGCACTAGTATGAAGGCGTGGGCCCTTTGGGAGGTGATGGGGTCAAGAGATCCCCTCAGGAATTGGGTCGGGGCCTTTGTAGAAGGAGCCCAAGGGAGCCGTCACCCTTCCGCCTGTGTGGAGCAGCGAGAAGACACTGTCTACAAAGAACAGGTTTTCTCAGACATCTGGTCTGCTGGCACCTGATCTTGGACTTCCAAGACCCAGAACCATGAGATCCATTTCTGCCGCTTCTGAGTTGCCCGTCCTACCGTATTTTGTAATAGCACAAGATATGTGGCAGTAGAGAAGAGAGAGAACGGCTGGGAAGTCATGTGTAGGGGATCTGAGGCCTGCAGGCGTGGGATGCAGGGACATCTGAGGATGAGCGGTTCCGAACAGGAGGTGGGAAGTGGCTGGTGACTCCTGCACTCACTGCTCACATCTTCCCGGGGAGACACATCCCAGACGCATGCTGGCAATCTCTTAATTCCGCGACCGGCTTGCGCACTTGACTTGCAGTTCTGAAGATAAAGGAGACAGTCAAGCAAGTATTCAAGACCTCGTGCTGTGTCAGGTGTATCCAAAGGACTCCTTGGTGCTCAGTGTTAGCAAAGCAAGAGGATGTAAACTCTTCTCTGTGAGAAGCATTTGATTAGCTGGGAGGGGAAGCCCACCTTCCATCCTGCTCAAATTTCAAGGATAGCCCTAAAGTAGAAGGGAGAGAGGGAATGACACTCTCGGCCATGATCTGTAGCAGAGAGGAGAACGCGGGCCAAGGGGTTCAGACCGCGCGATTTGAGTCTGGCCTTACTGCCTTCTGTGCTGTATGAGTTGGGTCAACTTAATCTCTTTCTGCTGTAGTTTTCTCATCTGTTTAAAAATGGGAATAATGAGAGTGTCTGCTTATCGGGTTGTTGTGAAAATGTGTTAAATGCTACATGTTCAGAACAGGACATGACCCATGGTAAGTGCTCAATAAATATTGTTATTTATTTTTACATAATTTTGCTATTACTACTTAGGGTTGGTGGTACCTGGGGAAGAAATTGGGAGGGTAGTTTCCCCTGAGTGAAAGGATGAAAGTTTTCATGGGGTCCATTAGGCGACTCTATTTTTTCTGACTTTCTCCTACCTCTCTCTCATTCTGGCTTTTAAGTTATAACGACAACTTTAATTTTAATTATTGACTAAACTGATTACTATTTATGCCTGCTTATTTAGGCAAACTATGACTTTGTATATCATGAAACATATTTTGTGCAGATCTATAGAATTCAATAATTACCAAAATTAAGCTACTCTTTCTGAGCATTACGTAGAAATGAACACAGGAAACATTTCCACGTGACTGCATATGGATGCAGTTATTTGCAATTAAATTGATGTAAATCATTACTTATTAAAAATTATTCCTACAAAAATCAATTGATTTGAAATAAAGAACCACTGCCATTGTTCCTAACATTACATCTCTATTTAGCTTTTGTTTGATTAACTCATCTTAAGAAAACTTTTCTTGTGTGTGTGAGCAGAACCACTTTGTTTTACCAGAGAACTATGGATTTTACATATGAAAGAAAATGATTAAGACAGGGAAACAGGCAGGATATAGACAAACTGGAGACTTTTAACATATACCTGAAATCAAACTCATTCACTCATTCACTTTGGGGGAAAAAAATCAGGTTAGACGTTTTTTCTTTTTCCTGCTTTCTGGGTGTCATGTACATGTAAAAATCTCTAGGAGATACCCACACTTACAATAGCTACTGTGAGAATTGTATAACACAGTTTAAATTTAGGAATAAGATGGTTACCGGTCTGTGAGATGGGACAGGTTGTTGGCCTAGCAGCTAGGGGAGAAACATGCAGTAAATTAACTCAGCAGAGTTTTCCAAGGAGAGGCTGAGAAACAACAGAAAAGACAGTCATGGACTCACTCCTGAGCGGACCCTGAACTTGCATCATAATACTACCAGAAAGGGATTGGCAGCAGCCAGAACCTGCAGGGATGGGGGGAGGCTCCTCCCATCAACAAGGATACATGATCTCAAGCCAGGTGAAGTGTGGACCAGGGAGAGGCCCAAAGTTTACCTGTAAAATATCACTTTCCTACCTAATCCTGAGTTCTACCCACATCGTTAAAATCAATACTTTTTTTTAAAGAGAAGAGAATCAGGAGGTGAGCGGCGTGCAGAGACTGGCAAGGAGGAGCCTTGGGAAGAGTTCAGGGCACGTACACAGAGAGAGGCAGAAAAGGCGTTCAAAGACAGGTCCTGTGAATAGGCTCATATGCTCAACAGATGGGATTAAGGTAATGGTCTTGAGAGAGGAAACTTTTTGCCGTACGCGTTCAAATCCTCGAAAAGTCAAGTAGCTTCTGCCTGCAAATGTGAACTCTTGCCGAAGGCCCTTTCTTGGCTATTTCGTGGATATTCACTCTGGCGGGCCTGCCTGTTCGAGGTGTCCATCAGGATGTCAGTGGGGCAGGGCGGTCGCTGTCCAGGGCTCAGGCCGGGGCCAGTCACGGTGTGCTGGTGTCCCGGCTCTCCTCGGTCCTCTCGTCTCCAGATCCCGAGCTTTGTTCTTTTTCTAGACTCACCTGGGCTGTCGGAAAGGGCTGGTGAGAAGCTTCTTATTTCTTGCCAAGCCCAAGCATAGCATCCTGGTTTCGTGCCATTCCTGCTCGTCCGGATTGAACAGAAAGGCAGGACAACTCGGGGCGCTTTCCCTAGATGCCAAAGGCCAAGGGCAGTTTTCACACGAGCATCGCGTGCAGCTTCCCTCTCTAGCAGCTTCTTCAGAACCTGGTGGACCGCCACCAAAGAGTGGTCATTAAGGCAGGCTTTGAAATGCCTTCCGGCAGCAAAGCAGGTGGGATTTTCCCTCCCTTCGCCGTAAGTAAAACGGCTTTTGATTCACGGCTCCGACCCACTCTGTGAGGGAGCGTCAAGCTGCTTTGAGGACCAGGAGGCCTGCTTTGCTCAGAGTGGTGTGATCCAAACCCAAGTGCTCCCGAGGGAAGGCCTACTTCATAAAACTTCTCCGTTGCGCTCTTTCCCGTGGAGGCATTATGTCTTTGTTAAGGGATGGCTCCATCCATAGTTCTCATTAGTTTGATTAATGGTGTACCTCTAATAGAGGCCGCCCCCTGACATCTGGGGAAAAGAATACATGGCAGGTAATTTTTAAAAGTCCAGAACCTGTCCCCTTAACCTAGTTTCATCCCCTCTGGTCAGGGCGGCGGCTGAACGAGACACTCACCAGGGGATCCGCCGGACACCCTCCTTTTCTCCCTCCTCCGTTCAGTCAAAGGGAGGACAGTGTGGTTTTCTGGGGGGAACCAGCGGATGCGGGGATTGCGGGCGCCTGTTCCTGGCACACTCGCGGGTCCGCAAAGTTTAAACTTTACATTTCCTGTCAATTAGGCTTATTAAGGTTTCACCAGAATATTGAATTAATGGAATGACTCGCTACGTAAGAGACAATGAAGCTCAGGCCTTGCTTGTCTTTTCAATTAGAAAAACAGTGAGGTGTAAAAATAGGCCGACCACAAATCTTTCAAAGCCTGAGCTAAAATTTATATTCAAAAGGCTTTGCTTTGGCGTCGCCTTTAGTGTCAGTGAGGAAACTACTTTCCTCTCTTTTGGTCTCTAAAACTATTACAAATGCGTTTCTAGCCCTGATGGTTATCAAGTGTCTCTTTAATAACAGACTGTGATTTAAGTTCCAGAGTCTGTTTTGTTCTGAGATAAAGCCCATCTAACACTGGGAACAGACCGAGGACGCAGACTGGTGTTTGACAACCCCTTCTTAGCGGGCAGCCTGGATATAACTATGAAAATCGCCTTTTCAGAAGTTACTACTCTCGACTTCTTTCTCTTATTACCCCATGGGAAACTGACTTATTCTCAATTCTCCCAGACACATTGCACGTTCTTTTGTTGTTTCCATTGGTTTGTTTTTGCACGGAATGTGCCATTTCCATATCTAAGCTTATTTTTCTCCAAAGGTCTTACTGTGCAGTAGGACAAGCCCTCCCTCATCCCCTGCCACAAACAGGATGCTACTGCAGCCTGGACACTGATGACAGCAGCTGTCCTTGGGCATGGATGTCCTCTTAATCAAAGTGAGTTCCCTAATGGGCCCTATAATGACATTCATTTGCCATTCGGATGTACCTGACATGACACTTGAGGCAATGCCATGATGACTTTCCCTTAAAAATGTAAAATAATTTTGCAAAATCAAAATGGCAGAAATATGGCCCAAAGAAGCTCAGTTTTAAGAAAACAGCACTATTATCCTGGATTTGGAAAGGGGTTATATTCCTCTGTCTCACGGGTGATAATAGGGTCATTTCATCTTTAACTTGGTAACAGCATTCTGTGTTGGAGGATAACAGATTCTTTGGTTACAAAAGATCAGTCCACAGACTTTGTAGCCAAAGTTCCTGAGCTAAGATAGGAGGCAATGATGGAAATTTAATGATAACATTGTCAGGCACATCTTGGGAATCAGATGTTTTATTCTCTTGAAATTGAAAGGTGTTTGACAATGGAAGAAATCACTGTACACTAGAATTAATATTTAGAACGAGAATAATATCCTCAACTTCTTTTTACATGAAATCTCTAATAATGCAGTAACTAAGGTGCATGCAAGAAAGTGTTGCCTGAAAAGTTGAGAGACACATTTAGCAGTGTAGCTCGGGGCACCTCCCTAGTATATGCTGGTGTTATCTTTATTAGCTATGAGGAAAAGTATTTTAGAATTTTAGAGAAATTCCTCAATAGTTCCTTATTTGTTTGAGGGTCCAGACTCCAAGGGCTTGAAGACTCTCCAGAACGTACGAGATTGATCTTCAGCTTCCTGGAAGCTGGCACTGAAAGATAGGTGCTGGCCATGATGGATCTGTATCTGGTCTGAGCATGATGAATCTAAAAATTAAACTCAATAGATAGGTAGTATGTTTTCCTTTGAGAAGAATCACCAGGGAAGACGCTCTCCTAACCTTCCTTTGACTCTGTTCCACTTTCTAACAAACCAGAGCAGCTAGACTTCCATCTCCCAACGCACGACAGAACAGACCGTCAGGCGGCATGAAAAGGAGACCAAAAGACAGAACATGGTGGGCAACAGCAACTTCCCATGTGGTCTCTGAGCTAACAAATGCCTGCTACCAGTGACCTAATAGGCAGTGACAGTGAGTCACAAGCAAAGTGACACAGTTTCGATTCAGATCTGCGTTAAATACTATCTCTCCTGCTAAGTGGCAGCGTGGAACCTCCAGAGCCGCTGCTTTCAGAGCCTCAGCTTTCTCATCCAAGAATGGGATCGTGGCCCCCTCTTCAAAGGGATTTTGTGAGCATTAAAAAAACTCCATCTGGCACATCAGCAAGGCATCATCATGGGGAGCTATTGTCAATAATCATCGACTAATGGCAAGACGGAAAGCACAAAACCAGATGGCCTGCGGGGCGAAAGTGTGTGTGAGACACTATCCTTGCCTGACAAGGAGATGGCAAGCAAGAGTTGTGTCTCCACAACGTGCTGCCTTGACAGCATTGCACGCGCTATCCTCATAAAGATGCGGTGAAGCAGGAATTGTGATTTCTATTCTAAATATGAGGAATCGGAGGGTCTGAGAGGTGACCTAACCTGTCCAGCAGGGTGACTCCGGATGGGCACTGATAATTACCCCGTGGCACTGACATGACAGCGCGTTTGTCTCCAGTGGCAAAGGTATGTTCAGACGTAACTGAAAGGCGCAGTCAGTGAGGGAATAACTACAGCTAGACACAGGAGAGGCGCTTCTCCGCCTCAGTCTTTCGAGTTTGGGATTTGACACCATGGGGTACAAGAAACCAGGAAGCCAAATCTAATTTGTTGATATACCCTTTACAAAGCTATTTTTGCATGCTGGAATCATATCAAGTAATGATACCTTCCCATGCCTAGGGAGCTCCATTTCTTCTGAAAATAAAGTAGATTTAAATTTAGATTCATATTTGAGATGTACGTTATTATACAGAAATTGGAGAGGCATTCATGTTTTATATAATCCTCTTCTCTTAGAATTGTGACCTCTTGATCATTCTATTGGGTGAGTAACTGATGGTCATACAGTTTTTATAGTATCTCCAGATAAGTAGGACTAATAGGGTGTGGGTAGGTGTGTTTGTGTGTATAGAGAGAGAAGGAGGGAGACAGAGAGGAATTTATATTAAGGAATTGTTTTACATTATTGTGGAGGTTGGCAGTTCAGAATCTGCAGGGCAGCCTGCCAAGGTGGACACTCAGAAAGAGCCGGTGCCGTAGTTCAAGACCAAAGGTTGTTCGTGGGCGATTTCCCTCATTTGGAGAGCTGGGTCTTTGGTTGTAATCAGCCCTTCCGTGGAATGGATGGGCCCACCCATCTTGTGAAAGGCCATGTGCTTTGTCCACAGTCTACCAGTTCAATGCTCGTCTCATCCCTAAACAGCCTTACAGAAATCTAGAATAACATTTGGCCAAATAGCTGGGTACTATGGTTCAGCCAGGCTGACTCATAAAATTAACCAGGACACAGGTTTTGTGGTAGCCCAGAACTCCCTGTGGGGTTCCAAATTTCCCAGTATGTCACCTAGCCACCAGAATTTTTCAGGTTTTGATTATTATGAGTGTCACAACTTTTACATAGTTGAGTGAAGTCGACAATTTTAAAGTAAAAATTAAGCTAGGGATACCAAATTATTTATTTTTCAATACAACAATAGACAATGAGAATAAAGCTTTCGTCTTCATGTCTGAAGGACTACAGAAACTTATTGAAGATCTTGAAAAACAATGCAGTGCCTTCAAGGGACCACAGTAACAAAGTGAAACGACTTATCAGAAGTCCTTTAATTACCCCTTTAAAATCCTGGACATCAAATTAAAATTACTTTGAAACATGTGAAAAACACCGGTTTTCAACATATATCTGATGATGTGGTGATTCTGAACATTCTATAGTATTTATGGCAGCAAAACCCTCGGCATATTTGCAGCAGTTGGACTATATTTTGCTCACTGTGTATAATCCTACAGATGATGTTCCCCAAGTTCAATGTTTCCTGATTCACATAAATCGGGTATGGTGGAGAAACTCAAACTGAGCTCACTTCTGCAGTCCTTCTATAAAGCAAGCGCTTCCAGGAATTATATTTACAGAAAGAGAGAAATCCGCTCTGGAGATAATGCATATAATCACATTTGCTAAAAATAGTAAAACCTTATTACATTCCTATTTGGTATCTATTTTGCATCGTCACCTGCAGCTATGTTCTGTTGCCATTATTCCAATACTAGTAAGAAGAAATCGCCACTAAGAACCTCAGAATAGAGGACTTACTTTGTAAAGCTGTAATTATTTAACTCAAGTTTCAGCATCTTCTTCAAAGAATAACAACGTGGAGGCTCTAAGAGTATTGGAAAAGAAGCACTTCGAAGTGAATATATTTTCTACAAAAACATGCGTAAATCTTTGCGGAAACAAGGGTGGAGGTTCTGCTAGGGAGAAGCGCTTAAATGCCCCGACTAAAATAAAATCTGGAATGTTTGCAAATGAAGAAGCAGCCTTTGGTGTTGCCATAAAAATTATATTCCTCTATCTAAGCCACATCATTTTGCTCTCTTCATTGGCTTTTCCATGATCTTAATGTTTATGACTTCTTTAGAAAGCTTCGGTTCCTTAAAAAAAATGGCCCAAATAACCCTGGTCTCTTTGTCATGAGCTCTTTTCATTCATTAATGAATGAATTCATTCATTCATTAGTTTACTTGTCATTTCAATCCTCTTCTCCAAGGATCCTTCATGAAACTCCTGATTCCTTCTGTTGGGTGGATGTCTGATGGGGTGTCTGACAACCATAAAAGTCTCATTAAAGTGAAGCTCTGTCCCCAACATTTCAGCTTTCTCAATGTGGTCAGCTAGGCAGTGAGATTTGTTAGGCAGTGAGTACTACGAGGACTTCAAATTCATTTCTACTTTAAAAGCAGCTTGCATTTTCTCAAACCCCATTACAGAATAGCAAATCAACTTTATATTAACTATTGGAAATATCTCTTTATTGAAACTGATTTTTAATTCTACTTCAACTTTTATTGGATCTATTTTTTAATCAAATACTGGCCTTTGCAGTTCAAGATTAAATCTCATTTGATTAATTTCAGGCCACTTTTTTCTAGGCTTTTTGTACTATTATATGATGTCTCATTGCTTGATATCCTCTCTCATCTGAGAATTTAATTAATGTTATTAACAGCCAACCGCATATCATTTATGAAGATGTTTAACAGAGTAGAGTTCAAGACTATTCTGAATGAAACAAAACACTTCACACCTACTGCAATATGCATTTATATCTCCCATAGCTTGTCAGCAAACGAGAGGTAACCTTCTGCTAAGACCTAAGTTGTTTTCAGTGGGATTCTCAGTATTCTAATGTGTTAGTGATTTTTACTTGCCCAAAACTAGGAGTTCTTTACCTGCCATGAGTAGTGATTTTTCCCTGATGGTTTTGTCTCTACGCATGAATGCATTTTTCTGTAGAAAGAGTTCATTTATAGTTTCATAACTTATTCCCAAGAGAGTACATAGCTTCCAAAGAATATACAGCCACGGGCTTTCTTATATAATTACATTTTTAAACTTTAGACTGCAGTTGACCTATGTGGTAGAACACTACCTTTTTCCTCTTGGTGTCTAACCTCTGGGTTATTTGTATCATCCAAGTTTACTTTCTTGGAAAGTGAATATTTTTCTCAAAAGCATACATTTATGATTTTCTAAGCAACTTTTAATCAAAATACACATTTTAAGTATATTCTATTTGGGGATATACATTTTTTAAAATAGACCCTAGAAACTGGAAATATAAGACCGTATTTTTAATCAATGCATTGCAAATAATGTGAACAAATGGGGTGTTATTCAAGAATTATAAAGTTTAGAAAAATAAATCCTGTCTGTCTTATCTAATAGTCTTTTCTGACATTAATATTGCGGGAACATCAGGAGGAATCCAAACTTACCTTACTTTTGAAATGTGCTTCTCATTGATTTATCCGGCAAAGAAATTAAATGATATATTTTAGTATTTGTTCTACTAAGATGATTGCCCAATGGTGAGTGATGAACAATAACTCGATATATATTTCATAGACCTTGCTTTGCTGCTTTAGATAGATGTTAATTAAAGCTGTGCCAGTGCTGGGGGGTGGCAGTTGTACATGCAGGAATATTCAAAGACCATTTCATGTAGGAAACATAAGGTTATCTCGTCTTTAAAATCGGATAAGTAGAGAGCTGTGCTCAATCGGGATCCCATTCTTAAAGAGAGCTGCAGAGAATGTGGCGATGTTAACGAGAGGATGACAAGCATGGCTGAACGTTCTGGGCAAGACAAAGAATGCATGTATTTCAGGCACAAAAAACGTCCGAAGAGAATTCGAACGTCTGCCTTCAAGGATGTCTACAGTGAGAGGATACGGTTTGGGAAGAGAGTCCGGTATTGGAAGCCTAGACCCGCCTCTCATCAGCCTGCAGATCTTGAACCTCTCCTGGGTGCCGAGTAGGGATAACGTCGGCCCTGCCGGACCGTTGTTGGGAGCCGGGATAATCTAGGTATCTGCTTGGAATAGCATCAGGCACGTGCAGAGGTCCTTCTGCAAGCGAGGGTGGCGGTGATTTCCACTAGTTGCCCCAGCTGTCCCTCCAGCAATCCCAAAGCAGTGCTGCGGAGTCCTTGGAGTCGCTAAGGCAGAGTCACTTGCAGGCATATCAGTGTTGGTGGACGGCGAGGGAAACCGAGAGGAGGCACGCGGCGGCCACAGACGGCAGTGGAGCCGCCCGCCACTCGCCTCCTCACTCAAGGAGGGGTTGGGCAACACTCAAGCATTGCAGGATCCATCCAGGTGCAGCTTTTGTCTTGCTGTTCTCCCTCCTCCTGGCTTCTCCTCCCTCTCCCCATCCCCTATTCCATCTACTTCCTCCTCTCCCCCCTCAGTGCTCTCCTCCGCCCTCCGCCCTCCCTCCTTCCTTCGACAGGTGGAGTGCAGCCAGGTGCCTCTCAGGGGCATTCAGTCAGCAGGTCAGACTTCGCCATGTGCCTTTTCTCAGAAGCGTAGTCAAGGGGAGTCATGCCCGGCAGAGGAGGAGTTAAACATCGGTGAAGCTGTATTTATTGTTCTTTGCACAGTGATCGCAGGGCGCATTGCATACACACGGCGTTTTAGATGCAATTTCGTGTAGTTGAGCATGAGTCTTGTCAAGTAGGAACTATCTCTTCTTTCTTTTTTCAAGTGGAATCTCTGCAGTCACAGGTCTTTCCTAGGAATTCTTGATCCGCACCAGAAGGAATAATGTCGCACCAGCTTGCTTTGTCTTCCCAAACCGTGCCTACCCGGGGACTGTTGACTTCAAATAATGTTAGCTAATGTTTCGTGTAACGACTCTTGAGGATTAATTTCTCAAAGTGCTCTGTTATCGTGCAGATGTATACAACTGATACATATATGTAGTTAATCCTTTTCCATAGTTTCACAGAGGAGAGTTTTATAGGAAAATGGATATCAGAAACAGAATTTTTGTGAGCGACCAAACCTGACAAAATAACTTACACCACAGGATGAAAATAGAAAACAAACTCTCATCACGTGCCTCAAATGTCCCTCAGAATGGCATATGCAGATGACACGTGCGTGGAGGTTGGGTACTGGGGTTGAACTCAAAAGTCAGCAGCCTGTGGGGTGCTGCCAGAGATGAGGGGGTGGGGCACAGTTAGGGTGCAGGGGAGGTATGTCAGAGATTGGGGTGCAGTGTGAGATAACGAGCGAGCCAAGCACTAAGCTTTGCCAGGTCTGCTCATCGCCGTAGAGGCTATGCTGTTATGCCTCGCTGAAACAAACTGTTCTATTACATATCACACACTACACTCACAATATACTAGGCGTGTAAATATGTGCAATCTCTTAAAACTTTTCATCAACTCAAAAACTCCATAGTACAGACCAGAAAAGCAAGGTACAAAGAGACTAATCAGTCACTACAGAGCCACATCCATCGGTCGTGCCATCTATCAAAACAAAACTGTCTGACTTGAGAGACCACTCATCTCACAACGATGTTACCATGCTTCTCTCCGTTGCAACAGTTGCTTGAAAGACTCAGAAACTGCTGATTCAGGAAAATTGCAAGGGCAATCCCTTGTGATTGCTTCTTGACATAGTTAAGTTGGGGGACTGGCAGAGGGAATTGCCAGGGCAGTTTCCTTAATCAACAGTGATTGTCCCCTTTTGTTAGAACGATGGAATTGCAAACACAAAAGGAATGAGAATGAGAGAGAGTGAAAGAGAAAGACCACAGCGAAGGGGAGAGGCTGAGTGTCTGCTGCATTGAGGTGGGTGGTGAGACAATTCAGGATTCCAGAAGCAACTCTAAGAGCAATACTTCAGGCAGAGCAAGACAAGTTATTTATAAAGATTCTGACTAATTGAAACCGAGTTTGAATGTTCTGCTCACCCCGCAGTGAGAGTGTTTTGGTTCCAAAGGGAAATGAACAGAAAATTCTGGAAAAAGTTGTCAAAATTATAAAGCATATGAAGAATGGCACTTGGAACCAAATTTCTGTTCCTGTCCCTTTACGGTGTGACTTTGAGGTTCTTCCAATTAAGGGTCTGTTTCCCAGTCGGTAAATCTTGCCTGCCCTTCCGACCTGCCTTCACCCACAGAATGTGGCAGAAGCAATGATGCCACTTCTGAGTTTTGTTTTGAAGAGAACTGGGGGCACCTACTTCTTCTGTGTCTGGAAGCTCTGCCATACTGTGCGGTAAACAGGAAGACGGATAGAGACACACAGCCCTGTTATCCCAGTCACCCCAGCTGGAAGCCAGCCCACTGTCAGGCATGGGAGGGAGCCGAGTACCAGGCAGCGACCACAAGAAAACCTCCTGGAAGCCAGTCATGCTCTGTCCAGAGCAGCAGGACTACCGGGCTGTTCGACACTGGGGAGCAAAACTGAATGTCACGACATGTGGGGAGTTTTCTTGTGCAGCACCAGGTAACTGAGATATATGTGCTGGCTCCTAAAATCTTAAATCTTAACGAACAAGGGTGTTACCACCATTTTTGAGACATCAGGACTCTGTTACAGAAACATAGCAATGCCGTCAGCCAGTGCTCACTCCCAGTGGAGGTTTTGTCCTGGGCTTCAAGGGATCGCGTTAAGCAATTGTTAGTTGTGTGGGTCAGGTTCTCCAGAGAAACAGAACCAAGCGGAATTGGCTCCCACGGTTGTGAAGACTGGGAAGGTCCCCAGTCCGTCATCCGAGGGCAGGAGACCCAGGGAAGACAGCCATGTAATCCAGTCTGTCTAAACTTCTGAGATCCGGGGAGCTGATGGTGTAAATCCCAGTCCGAGGGCAGGAGAAAACGAATGAGCTGTCCTTGCTCAACCACTGGGGCAGGAAAAGAAAGAGTGAATTCCTCCACCGTCAGAGCTGTTCCGTCCTCAGTGAGTGGGGTGATGTTCTCTCACTCTGGGGAGGACCATCTACTATACTGAGACCGTTGATCAAATATTAAGCTCAGCTGGAAGTGCTTTCACAGACACACCCAGCAATAATGTCTTAATTTGGGCACCCCATGGCCAGTCAAGTGGACACACAAAATTGACCATCATGCCATTAAGTGAAGCGCTGTGAAAATTGCTCCCCATGTTCAATCCAAGTCTTTAAACCTTGCACCAAGACAAGTTTTACGAAGCAAACACCAACACTGGTGAAGGTGGCTTCACATTCCAACACAAGGCAGTTTATGTGGTTAACTCTCTGAAAAGGTCAGTCAAAGTCCAAGATGAAAGTGAAACTCAGCATTTGTTAAGTGCCTGCCATGTGCTAGGCCCTGTGCTTGGCACTGTTATGCCATTAATTTTAAAATAATTCAGGACTGGGCGTGGTGGCTCATGCCTATAATCCTAGCACTATGGGAGGCTAAGGGGAGAGAATTTCCTGAGCCCCCGGGTTTGCGACCAGCCTGGGCAACTTGGCGAGACCGCCTCTCTACAATAAATCAAAAAATTAGCCGGGCATGTGGCATGTGCCTGTCGTTTCAGCTCCTTAAGAGGCTGAGGCGGAAGGATTGCCTGAGCCCAGCAAGTCCAGGCTGCAGTGGCCGTGAGCGTGCCACTGCACTCCAGCCTGGGTGACAGAGTGAGACTCTGGCTCAAAGAAAATAAAAGATAAATAAAAATAATAATTCAGGATTTTGCTGGGTTCGGTGGCTCAGCCTGTAATCCCGCACCTTTGGGAGGCTGAGGTGAGTGGATTGCCTGAGCCCGCGGGTTCGAGACCCGCCTGGGCAACTTGGCAAGACCTCATCTCTACAATAAATCAAAAAATTAGCCGGCGTGGTAGCGCGTGCCTGTAGTTCCAGCTACTTGGAAGGCTGAGGCGGAAGGATCGCCGGAGCCCAGCAGGTCGAGGCTGAGGTGGCCGGGAGCGGCCACTGCACTCCAGTCTGTGCGAGTGAGACTCCAACTCAAAAAAATAATAATAATAATAATTCAGGATTTCAGAAACAACTCTAAGAGCAATACTTCAGGCAGAGCAAGACAAGTTATTTATAAAGATTCTGACTAATTGGAACCTAGTTTGAATGTTCTGCTAACCCTGCAGTGAGAGTGTTTTGGTTCCAAAGGGAAATGAACAGAAAATTCTGGAAAAAATTGTCAAAATAATAAAGCATATGAAGAATGGCACTTGGAACCAAATTTCTTCAACCCACTTTCTAGAAAACACAATGAAAATCTGGTGCAGCTGGTTTATGACATCAGGTCTAGTGCAGGCATCAGCCCAAGTCGAGGGCTGAAAGACTGACCCAGCTTCCTGTATTTCTGGAGACAGAATAGAGAATCCCACCTAGGACCAGCATGCTGGAGCCACCCGCTCACACGACACCTGTCATTTGTTTGGTATGCAGCTCTGTTTTCTCTCCTGTGCCTCCAGCTCATAAAGAGACTGTTTTGTTTTGTTGTTTTTTTCTCAGAAAGATTCTCTCTGTAGAGTAGTCTAGGCTTGAGCAACCATGGAGAAATAAATTTCTCTTCTCTCACAGTGTATAATTTTCTCTTTCTGACTCCTGATAAGGGACCATTGATGGGAGCTAATGGTAGTTGCCTTTCGAAAACAATGGTGTCTGACTCAGAATGCTTTTTATTTTCCTATTGCAAAGAAAAGTCCCAACACCTCATCACTGCCAGGCACAAGGAATACTTTCCTCACTTAAAAAAAAGATGTTTCACCCAGGCTCAGTGGCTCAGCCTGCAATCCCACACTTTGGGAGGCCAAGGTGAGTGGATTGCCTGAGCCCGCGGGTTCAAGACCCACCTTGGTGAGACCTCATCTCTACAATAAATCAAAAATTAGCCAGGCGTGGTAGTGTGCACCTGTAGTTCCAGCTACTTGGAAGGCTGAGGCGGAGGGATCGCCGGAGCCGGGCAGGTCGAGGCTGCAGTGGCCGGGAGCGGCCACTGCACTCCAGTCTGGGTGACAGAGTGAGACTCTGACTCAAAAAAAAAAAAATGATGTTTCTGCTGCATGTGACTTATATTTATATTATTGTAAGTAAGTATACAGTAAACAATAGCAATTCTATGTTCTGATTATTTCCAAAAATAGTGGCCTATATCGAAGAAAAACAAGCAATCCCCCATTAGTTGAATGAGACCATGGAAATGCCTTCCCTCTGCATCGCATGTCTGGATTCATGCTTCCACGATGATTTTCTCTGGGTAGCGAAGCTGCCTCACGGCTTTAGGAGTAACTGGTTCTTCCCACTTTGAGTTCACAGGTGTAGAGACGCCCAGTTGTTGAATAATACTCTCTGTTCTCAACACGTCGTATGCAGTTAAGACCACTCAGTCAGAGCTCACCATGGAAGTCTAGAAGAGAACACATTCTGGATCCCATGGGCTTCCTTGCTTGAACGTCTCCATGCCGTCATTGCTTTGGGCTGCACGCCTGGTTGTCAGAAGGGCCCTGTTGTGCCGAGTTGGGCCTTGGTGTTGTGACTGATGGCAGTGGTTCTTCCTCCACTCTGTTCACACGCGACGCGGTGTTAAAGAGACGGGCCAGCTCGCCACTGACTTATTGCTAGCCCCCTTATCCTCAGACCAGTTCAACAAATCTTTATTGTGGACCGACCAAGTGTTGTTATTGGATGTATTATGATGGTTTATAGGTGACCCGGATGAAACTCCACAAGGAGAACGAGATGTCTATCGGCAGACTAAATTGGGTAGACATCAGAGCTGACCCTCACTCTATGGGCCTTTAATTTGGTTTGACACATGGGGTCACGTCAGCTAGTGCCTTAGAGGGCTTCTTTGTGTAAGAGTTCATCATTTGCCCATATTCTCCTGAACAAGAGAAATCTAGAGGCAGCCTTCCTTTCAGCTCTGTGTCTCTGATGAAGAGCTTCCAGACACATGGCACAAGTGGTGTGTCACTTTGATCGCCTGGTTGTCAGTTCGGAGCGCTGTGTTGATTCTGTCACCGGGATCACTGTCCTTCCAGGCTAGCTTTTATTCTTCCCTCTCATTCAAGCCTGGTATTCAGTCTGTCATCGCGTCCTGCCATGTCCTCCTTTGAACTGTCTTCCAGTTTCCGCCCTCCTCTCCCTTCCTATTACCCTCACGCTCACGGAGGCCCATGGTTGCAGCGGGGTGCTCTGTGGGTTTTCCTCACGGAGTCTCCGCCACCTCTGATCCCTCCTGGGGACTTGCCTCTGTCCCGCGTTCCGGGTCCTGCCTTCCTCCTGGGACCCCCTGCCTCGTAGCCTGGAGTCGTTCCCTCTTCCCCCCAGTGAGAAGCATCCTCCCCGGCACATCCTACCTCCTTCCGATGAGTGTTCTCAGCACCCCAGCGCGCCCATGAGCGCCACACAGGAAAGCAGCGTGCTCATGCCCACCCCGTTGCTTCCGTTATGTTTTTCTCTCAATCCGCAGCATCCTGAGTCTTCTCTCTCTTAGGGAAACCCTCCCGTGTCCTTGGGGACCAAGGCAAGTCCTTCCCTCCAGACACCTTCTCACCACCGTTGGCCACACCCACACTCTTGGTGCTGTGAGGCCGAGGCCCCTGCTGTGCCACTGGGGCGTTGTGTTGATTGCTTGACCACACAACAAGGAGCCTTCCGAGGCTGATACCGGAGGACAGTTTTTCTTGCTCAACCTTGTGACCCCACGTACCTCGAAGTGTTGGGCTCTCATAGCAGGCTCTCAATGAAAACGTGTCAAAGGAGTTGACAAATTTCTTTCTTTTTAAAAAGCTTTACTCTAAACCAGAATAGACATTTAACAATAGGTTATGTATGTAAAGATGAGGATTGTCATGAGTAACATGAATGACCTCAGACTGAAGGAGCTTTGATTGTTTCAATCTGTTTTATTTGTATTTTTTTTCTAAAAACTCCCAAGGCACAGGGATATATCTTGTTCAACCTCTGATCATTTGATGGTGCCTAGCACCGTGTTGCTAAATGAACACCTGATGACTTGAATGAGCAGGATATTTCCAGTGTCTGTCACAGCAACAATGGCTGTCCTAAAAGATGGCATACTGTTTTTCCTGTTTACATCTTTATACACAGTCCCATCAAATCAAACAAGGCTACTATTTTTTAAAATTTTTATTTGTCCATTTGATGGACTCATGCTTAAGGCTACATTGAAAAGTGTGGGAGTTAGTCTTTATTTATTTTTTAATTTGGAGTCTCACTCTATGGCTCAAGCTGGAGTGCCATGGTATGCTCACGGCCACCGCAGCTTCAACCTGTTGGGCTTAAGCGATCCCTCCACCTCAGCTTCCTGAGTAGCTAGGATTACAGGCCCCCACCACGATGTCTGGCTAGTTTTTATTTTGAATTTTAATTAGTTAATTAATTTTTTATTGTAGGGACGAGGACTCACCAAGTTGCCCAGGTTGGTCTCAAACCACTGGACTCAGGCACTGCTCTCGTCTCTGCCTCCCAAAGTGCTGGGATTACAGGCTGAGTTACTGCGCCCAGCAGCAGTCAGTCTTTAGAAATGTTTCCTAATTTAACAGGCTAACATATCGCTAGAATTCTGACGTCCAGACGATGCTTACTGCACACAATTTTCCCCATAACTATGGTGTGATCATGTAATCTTCTTAAAGGCAGGAAATTTGGCTTATATAATTATGCCTTCCCATGACACATGGTGTTATTTATTGCACACAATAAATACTAAGTAAATATTTTCTGAGTGAATGACTGAATTATAACAACCAAGAACTAAAGTATGTAGTAGCTGAGGAAGAGAAATTTCAATATGGAACAAAATAGAGGAGTGTCCTAATGAAATGTTCAAACCTTCCTTTATATACATTTCTTACCCTTCTTTGCAATTTTATTTTTCTCTTTAACACTTATTGACATTGAACTGACTGTTTTACTTCTATATCTGGTATGTAAATTGCAACACAGCAGGAATATTTGTTTCTTTTTGTTGTTGTTGGTTTATCACTAATGTCAAGAACATGGTCAAGGACGTGCCGTCTGAAGGTCAAATCTGGCCCACATCTTGTTTTTATTGTTGTTGTTGTTGTTTAATTACAGTTTTACTGAATACAGTCACATTAGTTTATATATTGTCTGTGGTTGTTTTTGTGCAGTAGTAGCAGAATTGCATAGTTGTGACAGAGACTGTATGGCCCACAAAGCTGCAAATGTTTACTATCAACCTTTTCATAGGAAAAAAAACAATGTTCAACTGTAGTCTAGAGCAACAAGAAGATATTCAGTCTGTGTCTGCTATGTGAATCAATGAAATCATAAATAAATGGGTCCAGATAACAATTTACCATCCCTGCTTCAGAGGTCTTTTGTGTTCTTGAAATGTTTGGAGACCCTGAAACAAATGAAAACTCTTATTTATCAATCGGTTTGGGGCCCAGAGACCTGCGAAAGAGAATTTGAATTTGGCGCCCAAACGTTGTGTGATGGCCTCATGTCCTTAAAGAAGATTATGCTAGAGGAAAAGATGAAAGGAGTTCCTGAAAGAACATTCTCATTGAGTAAAGAAATCTGGTGATGCTGGATAGACTGCACATGGTGATCGCTTGGTGGAAACAGTTGCTCTCAGGCACAAAAAGCTGTGCTTGACATTCACGGTGAACCCCAAACTAGGCTGGGGACCATCTTCTCTGAAAGAGCTGGTTGCAGGGAGCAGAGGCCTTTGTGTTTGCTTCCCCAGCTGGCTAGAGGGAGGAAGCGTTGGTTGTTTATATTTTGGTGGAAATAAACACTAAATTATGGGCTGGACTACAGAGGTCAAGAGACCAAAGCGGTGTTCGGAAACTTAGAATCCAGACCTGAAAGATTGCAGTTCTGCAGGCAGCAGCTCTGATTATATATCAGAACCCCCTGCAGGAAATAATTGGAGTGTGGTATCTCTGAAAAAGACTGGCTGTCGGCCTCATCAAGTTGATAGGAGCTTATTGCATTGAGACTTAGAGTATTGCTGGAAATGTAACAGAGTTTTACTTACTGGTTGGTGATGCCAGAGAGATGCTAGATCCAATATCTGCTAAATCTCAAAAGAAATGAAGATTTCAGCTTAATTCTTCATAGAAAAAAACTGAAGGGAACATATGACACCACAAAAAGCCTTTGAGGATTTAATACTAATTGATTTCAGACAATAGCCAACTCCAGAAAAACTTCTGCCTCCTACAAATTCAAGAACCATTTAGAAAATCACGAAGTACATGGAAGGCTCTTTTCCAGCTTAATGTAGACTCAGACTTCAGACAGCAGCGACAGACTGTGAGATGAGAAAGGAGCGTTCAACCACACTGATGTCACCGTTTCCAAGGGTGATTGCGCTCCCTTCTCTCTTCCCTGTGAAACCAACCTGCCCTGAAACACACACAGGCCCTTGACTCTCTGCCCTCCGCCTTGTCTCATGGCCCAGCCGTCAGTGGTGTTCATTGTGCATTGACTGGAGGAAGACACACACCAAACCTTCTCCTTGAAGGAGCCCAGCTCACACGGCAGGCAGTCAATGAGGACACAGAATCCGAACGAACAGCAGCTCCTGTGGTGTGCAGGACAGCGGGTCCGCCTTGCTAGAAAGCTGGACACTCGAGGGTTGGGTCTCGGAGGGCAGGAGGCGTCTGTAGTGGGGAGGACGAAGCACGGGGGCTTGTGCCCCCCGGACGTGACCCACAGACTCACTAGAGGAGCGAAAAGAGGGAAGGAAATCGTGGGGAGCTGTGTGGATTGTGTAGTGAACATAGTGGGAGGGAGGGAGCAGGAAGAGAAGAAAACCGGGTTATTGTCAGGGAAGGAAAAGAAATGGTCGAAAACCTGTGCGGCAACCACAGGGTGTGATTCTGAGTTGTTCCCTGGGGGACCCAAAATTCATGTGCTGTTTTCTTTGTATTATGTCCCTTTTCTGTGTTTTCTGTTCCTACTTCTGCTTTCCATATGAAAGGATGAAAAATAGACCTAATTCGGAGCTAAAAAGAAAATTTTAAGACATTTATGGAGTTCTAACAATGAGCAGAGAATAGAACTAAACGCTCAGGACCTAAAGAAAAGCGCTCCTGCTCGGAAATTCACAGCCCAGTGGCCGAGGAGAAGAGGCAGAGAATCAGAACACAAGCCTGAGAGCCGCCAATTAGCCATTCTGTACACACCCCCCCAAAACATGCAGTCCATATCTTTACCAAAGCACTTATTGCACAGTATGGTGTGGGGGAGTTCCATAATTTGAATAGCCCTCCGGCTTTAAAAGCAAACGCTGCCCTCCACCAGATTCTGAGATTTTAGATATATTAGAAATTGCTGAATTCTTCCAGAGGCTGTCAGAAATGAAATATTTACTTGCCGAACTGTTCACCTGACCTTACATTTTGGTTCCCTAAGTATTTTTTTTTTCTTCTCTCTTTTATATCTTGGTCACTGACATGGAATTTATGCTTTTATCTGGGTAAATTGGGATAAAACGAAAATCTTAAAAATTTTATGCTGGTTTTTTTTGGGTTTTTTTGTTTTTTATTTTTAATGCCTGTTTATCTCTTGGTATAGTTCTGATATAAGAAGAGAGCACCATTTTGGAAAAAACAAAAATGTAAGAATTCTGTATTGCCTAGTCTTCCGATAGTTAATTCTGTAAACAACTGTTTTAGAGAAGAGTTCTATGCTATTATTTGCCTTTTTTTAAATTTCTGTATTTTCTGAGTTGTAAATTGAGAACAGCAATTTGAAAAGTATGAGAGACAGATAAAAGGGATTCAGTAAATACGGGTCCTCTTCTTCTCTCTGTTGTTTTTCCCATGAGAACACAGGGTCATAAACTGCAAGGAAAGATCTATGACACCAAAGACTGAAGAATGATTATCTACCGAGAGTCTTCCAGCTCCTTCATTGATTGACTAGGGTTGCAGGACAAAATCACTGGTGGTAAGACATGGAGACCCTTCCATTTAATTGGAACACAAAAAGTCAGTCATTCTTGTGAGAATTATCAGCAGTCTGTCAAATTTCACTCATCAGTGGTAAAACTGGGATGGTTTCTATCTCTTAGTAGGAATAGCTTTATGTATTTTCTAGAAAAGACTTCTCCATTTTCCCTCTGTTCCATTTCCCCATAAAATAGGACAAAAAAAATAAAACCTTCTTTGTTTTTCTATGAAATTGTTGGCTATTGATTGGCCATACCAAACTAGATTTTACCATGAGTCTCATGTTTTTGGAAATCACTCTCTTAAGAGAAAAGCCAGTGTGGCAACGGCTGTGAGTCAATGTGTGAGCTTAAAACAGTAGCCTGCTAAGACTCTGTTATTGAAAGCTAACTGTTTTCACCTTTTTCACTAAAGAAATATTGACCGGCATCATTACTAAAACGTTATTGTGGACAAGTGTCTAGTTTAATGGGCGTTCTGTCTACCTTTGTCATTCGCTAGGTCTCACTAATGCATTCAATGCATTTCATAAAGAGAGTCGTTGCATTTTGACATTTTGGAAATGTACTTATGTCGATAACTAGCCAACCCTGCCCTTGTCAATAAGCCAAAATTTTAACAATTCAAAGCCAGTTTTCATTCTTGGGCTGTGTACTTTTATTACAAATGAATAACATGAACAACAGTCTCTTGTGAAGCTCAAACCAAGGCATTGCCAACACACTCCTTTTCACAGAGAAAACGGGGACCATCATTTATCCATACTCCCAGAGGCTCACAGACAAAGTTAAGGAAATGGAAATCTACATATTCTCTTTTTAGAAAGGGCACATCATGTTGTTTGCAAACTGTTCAGATAAAGGAACATCCATCTGAGCAGGAAGCAACAGCTAATTGTAAAACAAACCAAACTCCAAAAAGCTAGAATGAATCCAGAATGACAGATGTTTTCATTAAGAAGAGAGGAGATTTAGGGACAGGAGCGATTCACAGGCAGACTCATGGTTGCTGTGGTAGGAAAGGCAAACTTTATTCTGATCATAAAAAACGTGTCATCATGGGAGCTGCTTCTGGAATGGAGACACCCAGATTCGCAGATGAAAAATTGGAGGGAGCCGGGCTCGGTGGCTCAGCCTGTCATCCCGCGCCTTTGGGAGGCTGAGGTGAGTGGATTGCCTGAGCCCGCGGGTTCGAGACCCGCCTGGGCAACTTGGCGAGACCTCATGTCTACAACAAATCAAAAAATCATCTGGGCATGGCAGCGCGCGCCTGCGGTTCCAGATCCTTGAAAGGCTGAGGCGGAAGGATCGCCGGAGCCCAGCAGGTCGAGGCTGCGGTGGCCAGCAGCGGCCACTGCACTCCAGTCTGGGCGACAGAGTGAGACTCCAACTCAAAAAAAAAAAAGAAAAGAAAAATCGGAGGGAAAGAGGGAGCCACATGAGAGAGAACACACTTGAGCTTCTGTTTTCATTAGGGGAATAGAGGGAAAGGAAAGAGAGCTGAGAATCCAGAAACTAGCTGGGACCAACCAAGTGTTGATCAGAGCATCAGATGGAAGGAGGCAGCTGTGGGAAGAAGCCTGAGGGCATCCGGGAGACTTTGCACTTGGCACTGGTGAGCAAAGGGCGAGGTGCCACACCTCCTACTAACCATCTTCCGTGTGGCTCGTGAAAACTGGGGATGCCACTGCCCAGGATTGGGAAAATGCTCGAGGCAAAAGAAATGGGAAGCAAAGTAAGAGGTGTTTTGGGAGGTTGTCTGAGGTGAAGGATTAGGGTACTCAGTGGTAGAGTAAGGGGTATATCAAGACAGCAAAATTGGGTGTTCCCATTTGTTCAGCTCTTCCTTCAAAATACCTTTACACTTTCTAATACGCATTGAGTGTTTATTATGAGTTAGGAATGATGGAAACTATGTTACTTCCATCACCACACTCGATCCCCTTCACCACCTGTGAGGTAAGTATTGCAATTACTCTGAATTTTTGGCTGGAGAAACTGGGATTTAGAGAGATGACATAACTTTCCCCAAATCATCTAAACAGTGGATGAGGACTAGGATTCAACATCCAGTCTTCATTTTAAAGTTGATACTTTTAGTTGTTTTTCTAGGTTGACCTTTTATGATATAATAAGACTATTTGTAGTATTAAAAACCCTGTCATATACCTGGAGTGGTTCATTTGTGAATCAGAATCATGTTTTGAGGAGGTCTTATGCTGAATCATCTGAATTAAAATATATGTAAACAGGACTACAGCACGTGTCATTTTTAAAAGCTACATACGTGCTTTCTAAAATGCCAAAGGAAAACAAAGGAAGAGAGTATAAATCAGATGGTTTTCTAAAGGAAGTTTAAGTCATGTCTGAATTCTGTGTGGTTTACATATGAAAAGAAGCTCAGCCTTATCAGACGTCTAGGAAATGCAAATTGAAACAACAATGGGCTACTATTTCACACCCCCTAGAATGACTAAAATAAAAAGGCTGATAATATCAAGTGTTGATACAAATGTGAAACAGCTAGACCTATATGATTTCATCATTTTGGAGGGCTGTTTGACAGTTTCTTATAAAATTAAAAACACATCTACCTTATAACCAAGACATTTCATACCTAGGCATTTAGCCAAGAGAAATGAAAGCATACATCCCCAAGAGACTTGTATATGAATGTCTAAGCAAGTTAACTCAAATAAACTGAAAATAACTCAAATATCCATAGACAGAAGAAAAGATAAGCAAAGTGTTGTATATTCAGGTACTGGAATACTACTTAGTAATAATTAGGAATAAACTAATGATACATGCAATGTCTCACTTTATAGACATGACGGTGAGCAAAAGAAGCTAGATGATTCCATTTAGACCAAGTACAAGAATAGCCCAAACGAATCTACGGTAACAGAAATGAAGAAATGAGAAAGTTCTTGCCTTTTCTGTGTGTGGAAGCGCAGGTACTACCTGCAAAGGGGCATGATAAAGCTTTAAAACTTTCTGGAGTGATGGAAACGCTTCTATAACTTGTGTTGGATGACAGTTATCCTATAGTGCACAGTTCTCAAAATCCATTGCTTGAAGCACTTAGGATGGGTATAAAGTACACTTCAATTAAACAAGTATGTAGTCTCTATGATGGTCCCTTTCTCCATTTACACAAGAGAAACCAGAGGTCCCAGGAGGATGGGTAAAATTATTGGGCTCTTGGGTTACAGAATTTACATCAGAATCCAGGTCTCCTGATTTTAAGTCCCATTCTTTTTTCACTCTCCCATTGGTTTTATCTATGCATGTATGTATTTATTTACTTATTTATTTGGAGTCTCACTCTGTTGCCCAGGCTGGAGTGCAGTGGCAAGCTCCCAGCCACCGTAGCCTCGACCTGCTGGGCTCCGGCGATCCTGCGCCTCAGCCTTCCAAGTAGCCGGAACTGCAGGCACACGCTACCACACCTGGCTAATTTTTGATTTATTGTAGAGAGGAGGTCTCACCAAGTTGCCCGGGGAGTGGGAGTCGAACCCGTGGTCTCAGGCAATCCACTGCCAAAGTGCTGGGATTACAGGGGTTTTATATGCACACACACATACACACACACGAGGATGTCTTTCTTCACAACGTATCTATACAATTAACAAAATAAATAAACAAATGGACCTGTAACTGTTTTCAATCATAAAAGTGTTAAAGTGAGCACACTGCAAAGGTTAAGGCACTGAAATCAGCTTTGGTGATTTTCCGATCCGATACCCATCAACCACTCTGAAATTCTCTTTGTATAAGAAACACTGGCTTCAATGTCCAAGAGTAGCCAACGTGTTTTTTTTCCTGGGCACTGCAATCGTTCCTCTGGAAACAACCAGGGAAGATGACTTGGCATATTCCTCGGGATTGTATTTTATGTTTAAGGAGTCCCTCCCACGCTGGTAAATGTAATGAATGGATTGCATTCTGTTTCATCAAATCGCTTCTGCAGACATTCACAAAAGATCAGCTTCTGTGCTCTTCCGTCAGACGCTCCGTCACGAAAGTGCCATAAACCCTGTGTGATCACCACCTGCATGTAAGAAATGCCAGCAATAACTTACCAAAATATTTCCAGTGAAAATATGACTTTGACCCAGATGGCAAAATAGCTGCGTTGGCCACAAATCTGCAGGCAGTGAATGGGCCAGTGGTAAATCTGCTCTCATTGCTAGTGTTTTCTCGACACTTTATCTGCACGGCCTTTTCTTACAGACTTAAAAACTCTGGAAATATGGAAGGAGAAACAAGATACTGACTGGAAGCTCTGGTGGGAGGCTGTAAGTTTCTTGAAACTCAGGTAACCTGTCCTGGGGTTATAGACTTGGGTCTGAGATGCCGGGAGGGAAGAAAAAAGTGTGCTGAGAGTACAGGATAAAATATATCAACGTTGCCAAATTCGATTCCTGTCAGTTCTGGCAGGAAGGACCACCCTGGAAATGTGAAGGGTTTCTTCCTCGCATAGAAAACAAATATTCCCTCAACACTAAAGGTTTATTTGCCTCTCAACCTTCCTGTCACAGTTGTTACTACCCATTTGTGGCCATGCTTAGATTTGAGGCAAGACCACACCCCGTGGAGTGGAGATTTGGTTTTCTCCAGGAAGGAATGGATCTACACACTCTCTGTCACCCATGAAGAAGGGTTTCATCTTGGGACAAGGACTGATGTGGACATTCGGACTCTGGAGGAAGCATCTTCACTCATCTTTAGACCTGAGACATTCGAGCCTGAATCTGGGGCCTGCATTCCCATGGTCAAGGGCAGCTGCCATGTCTACACAGAATCAACCCACCCTTGATTCCAAGGCCGGTGCATCCCCCACACAGAGATCCAGCACCCAGTCAAGGTCTTTGATTCCGTGTGTGCTCTGGATCCCAGAGGGCAGGGCTCTCTCCTCCTAGACGACTGCCTGCAACGGGACCTTCTGACTGTGCTTTCGCCAGGCGGGACCAGTACACTGTGAGGCCAGCCGTCTGGATGGAGAATATGGGACAGCGACTGGGTCCTGAGGTCATGGATCCATCCGTGCATGTCTTTGGGTGTAAAAGCGGAACCCTTGCTGAGAGGATTCCATGTGAGTGGCCCAAATACATGGTGGGTCTTTGAGTCGTGGCACTGGCTATATGCAGGAAAGGTAAATGTATGTTTGGAATGTGTCTGGTCCTGTGAGAACAAACCACTGCCCTTTCCAGAATGCAAGGGAGACCGTGCAGTCCGCTTCCAATGACGTGTCTAGTCTCCTCAAGCGGCGCTGCCCACTGAGGACTCTCAACACGAGTCTGCCGTGGGCAGTGGGACCCTTGGCCATGGCAGGAGCCAGTTCAGCCTTGATACGTGGGAGCTGATGCTGCTGGACTCCTGAGTGTGCTTGTGTTTGCCATCACGACCACTTTGTGTAAACGCCCATTGTGCCAGCTCTCTTGGGACCAGTGCAGCGGCTGGCTGGGCATGAGTGGCCAGATCGTTTTATTTCCTTGGCTGTTAAGTACCTCTTCCATTGTGGATGTCTATAGTGGAGTGCATATTAACCTGTGGAGATGTCTAAAGTGGATGTTGACATGTGGATATGTCTATAGTGGATGTTAGCATGTGGATATGTCTATAGTGGATATTAACGTGTGGATATGTCTATAGTGGATATTAACACGTGCTACAAAGACCAGACTGAGGGAGCATAACGTGCTCACTCCCATAAGGCCAGCCATGTGTCTCTCCCTCACGCCTCCTTGTCCATGGCACGCCAATCGTTTACTTCCAGGCTGTTTGCAGAGGCCACCTCTTGACAGCTTTTTGGGCCCCTCTCTTTCCACGTAAAGTAGGTGACCAGGGCCCTGACTGAGAGGATTTCCCGTCCCCACGGTCTTTCAAGTGCACACTGCAAGTCGACAGAGCAGCCGCCCGCCCGCTGTGCCCCACACTCGCATGCAAAGACACCCTTGTGGACGCCAGCTGGAGACCGGCTGTAGCTGATCCTCCATGGCCTGGACGTGGGCTGGGGGGCCCTGGAGCAGCGGCGCCGCCGTGGGTTCTGAGTCAGCTGCTCCTGCCGCTGGCTTGTGACTGCTCGCGCTGCTTGTCCTACCCCCCTCGGGACGGCCGTGGGGAGGGGCCGGGCGGCATCCTTCGGCCTTGGTGGTCTAGAGGACCGAGCTCATGAGGGTGCGTCTTCTGACCGTCCTCCCTCGGTGCCCCATGGCCAGGAGCTCTGTCTCAACCAGGACCCAGTAACACAGTAGGACGTGTTTTTGAAAGGGCACATCGTTCTTCCGAAAATGCCCTAGTGTCTGTTTGGAACACGAGGGGCTGGCGTGAGGCTTCCTCCCCTCGGACTCGCCACAGGTTCCACGCGGCGACCCAAGGTGGCCCAAGTGGCGGGTGCTGCAGCTAGCAGAGCCTGCTGGAGAGCCTTCTCCTGCCCTGGACCCTGCTCCGATGCGCCTGGACCTTTTGTGTCAACGCGTGCATTTCTAGTCCCTTGCAGAGCCTGGGAGGACTCCCTAGGGCATCACTTGCTCTTTCTCTAGGACTTTCCCGTGGTTCTTGGCAGGCGGGCGCCTGGAGCTTCAACAGGTCTCGTGCCCGCTCTGGAATGCACGTGTTCACCAAGGCCTGGGAAGGTAGCGCCTCCCGCTCATCTGGCACGATCAGTCTAATATCACTGATGCAGTGGATTGATGTGAAGTACCATGGGCCGTCCAGATGGTCCAGACCTCTTCAGACTATATTATGGCAGAGGGCAGAAGAGTTAACATAGCCCTGGGGCAAACCGTAAATTAATATTGTTGTTCAATCCATGTCAATGTGAACCGTTTCTGATTGTCTTTTCTGATTGAGATAGAAAAGAACACATTTTTCCAGAGTAATGGCTTTATACCAAGTTCCTTAGGCCATATTAATCTGCTCTAGCAATATACCACATCTGGCATGGCAGCTGCAGAAGGACCATTACTGGGTTAAGCTTGTAGTTATCTTTCAGGATCCATCTTGTTGTTCCAGGGTTCAGACAAGTGAATTCAATAGTGATGTCAAGGAACAAACCCCCCTGTGTCTGTGAGATCCATAAGGTGGCCCTAATCTCCCACACTGTCTCCCACCCCCAGGACGGAAGAGTGTGTTTTACTTCCTGTCTTGACTGGGGTGGGGAGGGAGCTGGCTCAGGAGCTTTCGCTTGACACCACCCTATACGATGGCTCTTGCCTGAGTGACCAAGGATCCAATTGCGGTGTTTTACCAACTCCCAGGGATCATTTGTTATTCCACATCTGAGGAGAAGAGAAATGGTCATTAGCAGACACACTGTAAGGTGGACCTTCACCGTAAGGTCATTTAATCATGGATCACCTGACCCCTACGTGCCCTCCTTCTAACAGGGAGACCCTGGTGATGGCCTCTGGATATCCCGACTGTGGTCTTTATTGTCGCTTAAATTTCTCACGTGTTTGGCTAATATCCCTGTGAAATCTGGAACTGGGCTCTGAGATTTCTTCAGCCTCCCACTAGAGCACATGCTAACTTCTTTTCATAAAGCCCAAGAAGCCCACTGGTTCCGAAATCTAGCTTTCAACTGCCTGTACCTATTCTCAACTTTTTTTTTTCTTTAAAGCAATCTCATACAACAGAAATATAATGTGAGCCACGTATGTACTTTCAAATATTTCTAGTAGTCACATTTTAAAAAGGCAAAATTAATTTAATGCTGTGTTTTATAATTCCACACATTCAAAACATCATTTCAATGAAAAATCAACATAAACAACAAATGGAGTATTTTACACTTTTTTTGTACTGAGCTTTAACTTCCCGTGTGGGTTTGACACATGCAAGTGCCTCTCGGATTAAGACAGTCCCATTTCAAGTACACGACAGCCACGCGTGCTTGCGGCTGCCGTACTGGGCGGTGTGGCCGTGGAGCACATGGAGCTGACGTAGCCACCCACTCCTGATATTGTTATGTGTATCATTTTCCATCCATTTCAACAACAGCAGCCGCATCAACTGCTAGCAGCTGCCACCTGTGGGCGCATCTTGTGTCAAATCTCCCCAGGAGAAAGCTTCAGTGGGAGTCTCCTTGTACCAGAGGCGTCTGTGCTGCCCCTTGCTGCCGGGGGCTGCCATCGCCGGCCAGGTGGCATGTGACTCTCCAAAACCTAGCCCCGTCTTCCAACCTGCCTTCTCAGCCTGCCCCTGGTACCGACGCACATGTTGACTGTGCGTGTAAGCACCTGTGAAAGGAAGGACGGGGTGGAGAGCAGATCTGAGCAGCGGAAGCTGGCAGCCCATGACAAATGTCCAACCTGGTGGAGAGGTTCTCGGGCTCAAATGGCTGCAGGAATTCGCCCGCGTCGGCAAAGTGGCTGGGTCTGTCTGCTGTCACCACGCCCAGGGCAGGCTGTTGAGCCAGGCCACAGAGGCCGGCCCGAAGAGGCTAACAGCTGCAGGCAGTGTGCTCACCTCACCCTGGCAGCTGCAGAAGCACGTCCTATCTTGAAGGGAGCCGGGCAGCACACCTCTGTCTACACGGGAGCCGTGGGTAAGGCTCAGTGTAGCGGCTGCCGGAGCGGTGGAGACCAAAACCTGAGCGGCGTGGGCTGAGGGGGAATGCCATTCTGGAAACATGGCAAGTTGGCTGCCAGTGGAGGCAAATAACACCATGGGGGGGCGTGACGGGGGGGGGCTGGAGCCAAGGTAATTTTCAGAATTAAAAAAGAGAGAGCAAAGGAAGCGAGAAACGACACTGCTGATCCGCAAAAATGGGTCATTTTAGGAGGAGCGTGTCTGGGAGGCCATAAGGGATGTGAGACAAACACAAGTTGGAGGGCTGGATTTGTCACAGTGAAGAAGGCAGAGAGTTGGGGACAGATGGGGGCTGGCTGGCACCTGGGGGGGGAGGAGGGGCTTCCCCTGGCGTGCGTGAAACAAGGGTTTCCACTGAGGGTGACAGCGCGTGGGGTGGGGCACCGAGTGAAAAGGAATGAGGGTCAGATAGGACGTCTGGGGGAAGAGAAGGGATGCGGTGGTTGAGCCTGGAAAAAGCCAGTGTGATAAGATGCACATCAGGATCTCACATGCTGTGGACTTCTCGTGTGCGTTTCGTGGTCGTGAATTTGACTTCAGGAAGAACCACGCGTGGATAAGGAGACACCTGGACTTCCTGGGTGTTCAGCTTCCCAGATCAGGAGGATGGAGGCTGACTGGGATAAGGGCAGGGAGGGTGTTTGAAAGGAATCGGTGTGATCGATGCTCGGTAAAATCCAGTCTGAGCAAAAACAGCAAACTCAAGACATAAGCGGGGAGGGTGGCTGTTCTTAGTGGAAGAGAAGTAGCCTGTGAAACCTTCATCTTCAGATGTGGTCCAGTTGATCAGTGGTCACTGGATGACTTGAATGGAAAGGGAAACAGGTAGAGAAGAAGAAGAGCAAGGTGTTGATGACACGTTTTACTCATAGCACCTTTGGCTGAAGAATCGTTTTCGGTCTACCTGCGAGAAACAGACGCCTACTGAGTGGACTCAGGACCTAGAAGATCAGCAGGCAATGGGATATAGTAAAAAGATCATTGGATAGTGAGCCAAATATCCATCCATTCATTCATTTCTTTATTCAGCAAACACTAATTTAGCAACGACTATGTGCTAGACACGTTTCAAAAGCCACAGTAATAAACAAAACTGAAAGTTCTCCCCTCTCAGGCTCGCATGCTAGTGGCTTTATATTTCCAGAGGAGAAAGATTGCGTTAAGTCAATACATGAAAGATTTCGATTCAAATTATGGTAAATACGACAAAGAAAATGAAATGGAGTCATGAGACAGCCACTGATTTGGGTCAGGGTATACAGGTGCTATATAATCAGGTTGCAAAGAAGGGCCTCTCCGGGGAGGTGACATTGGATCTGAATGACAAGAAACTACCTGCACAAAATTCCCAGTCAGAGAGGAACGCGTTTACCCCTGCCATCTCGGGTGGGAACCCAAAAGTCCTGAGCCGGAATTCTTTCACTAATAAACGGTGCTATTTCCTCAAAGGTCACCGTAAACAAGAAGTAGCTTATGGCACAGTAGGACCTAGGAAATAGTAATCCTCAAATGGGATTCACCAGTAGTTTTTCTTTACAGAGATGGTTATAGCTCCCTGCAAGACTTGGGGGACTCCTAACCCTTTTGCACTGGGTCCTTCGGCGTACCCGGATGCTCCCGTGTTTTACAGCGCCCACACCAGAATATGTTGCCATTGAATCTGTCCTTAAAAGCCACCAGAATGTCAAGGAAAGTTTTTCTTTTCTTCCTTTTTTATGGTGGGGGGGTCGTCGAAGCCTCATTCTGTCGCCCAGGCTGGAGTGCAGTGGCATGCTCACGGCCACTACAACCTTGACCGCCTGAGCTCAGGTGGTCTTTCTGACTCAACCTTCCAAATAGCTGGAACCACAGGTGCACACCACCACTCCCAGCTAATTTTTTTGTGTATTGTAGACATGAGGTCTTGCCAAGTTGCCTAGGCTGGTCTCAAACCCCTTTGCCTAGGCTGGTCTCAAGCAATCCTTTCTCATTCACCTCCCAAAGTGCTGGGATTATAGGGGTGAGCCACTGTGCCTGGCTTTTTTTTTTTTAATTTAATTGGAGACTGGATCTCACTATGTTGCCCAAGCTGGTCTCGAACCCCTAGGCTCAAGCAATCCTCTTGCCTTAGCCCCCTAAAATGATGGGATTATACTGCATGAACCACCTTGACCAGTCTAGGTTTTCTTGATATTTAGACCTGGAAGTGCCCTTTCTATGGAAAAGCACATTTGAGAAACACACACCTTAATAAACAAGGGCTAGCAGACTTGATAAGTCTTCTACCGTATGGCTATTTCAGTAAACTCATTCAGAAGCTTTGAAGGTGTTTACTTTTTGTTTTTTAAGATATGGGTACAATCCAGGGTTAGCTATACAAATGTTAATTATGCAGGTACCCTTGTTGATGAGGTTGTGCCCCTTCATCCCCTGGCAGTATCCCTCAGCTACCAATCCCACCCACTCCCCTCCCCTGGCAGTTTCCCACCACTGCCAAGCCCTTTCTTATAATATTATGATAATTGCTCAAGGTCTGCTTATGAGTGAGCACATATGAATGGTACTCTTTTCTTTGTTTCTGTGATAGATCTCTGAGTATGATGAACCCTAAATCCATCCAAGTTGCTGTGAAGTCCATATGTTTGTCCTTCTTTATGGCTGCATAATATTCCATTGTGTATATGTACCACATTTTTTTAATCCAGTCCAACTTCGATGGGCAGCATGGTTGGTTCCACGTTTTTGCTATTGTGAATAGAGTTGCAACAAACATACGTGTGCAGGTATCTCTTTTGCAGAATGACTTGAGTTCCTCCGGGTATATTCCCAACAGGGGAATTGCTGGGTCATATGGAAGGTCAATTTCTAGTTCTTTCAGCAGTTGCCACACTGTCTTCCAAAGAGATTATGCTAGTTTGCGTTCCCAGCAGTGTAGAAACGTTCCTTTTTCTCCGTATTCTCACCAGCATCTGTTGTTGTTTGTTTTCTTAATGATGGCCATTCTTACAGGGGTTAGGTGGTATCTCAGTGTGGTTTTGATTTGCATTTCCCTGATTATGAGTGAGGCTGAGCACTTCTTCATGTGTCTGTTGGCTGCCTGTATATCTTCTTTTGAGAAGTGTCTATTCATGTTTTTTGCCCACTTTTTAATGGGAGTGTTTGGGTTTTTTTTCCCTTTTGGCACGTTTGAGTTCCTTATAGATCCTAGATGTTAGACCTTTGTGAGATATACAGTTGGCATATTTTTTTTTTCATTCTGTGGGCTATCTCCCTGCTCTCTTGACAGTTTCTTTTGCTTTGCAGAAGCTCATTAATTTGATGAGGTCCCACTTGTCTATCTGATTTCTTAAGGTATTGGCCTTTAGGGTTCTGAATAAGAATTGGTGACCAATTCCAATTTCCATAAGGGTGTCTCCTGAGCTTTCTAAGATTCTTATAGTTTGAGGTTTTATGTTTAGGTCTTTGATCCATTTGGAGTTAATTTTTGTGTATGGTGATAGGTAGGTGTCCTGTTTCAATCTTCTGCACGTGGTCAGCCAGTTTTCCCAGCACCATTTACTGAATACGTTCTTCTCTCCCCAGTGGTAGTTGTTGGAGGCTTTGTCAAAGATGAATTGGTTGAGAAATTGAGGCTTTTCTTCTGGAATCTTTATCCTGTTCCATTGGTGTAGATGCCTGTTCTTGTACTAATACCAGGCTGTTTTGATTACTGTAGCCTTGTAGTAGAGTTTGAAGTCTGGAAGTGTGATACCTCCTGCTTTGTTTCTTTTGCTAAGGATTGTTTTGACTACTTGTGGTCGTTTATGTTTCCATATGAATTTCTGTATTGTCATTTCCAGGTCTGAGAAGAATGACGTTGGCAATTTCATGGGTATTACTTTGAATCTGTAGATTGCCTTTGGTAGGATGGACATCTAGCATTAATACGGTTCTAGTTTTGTTCATGGCAATAGTTAGATTACCTGACTGGAAGATTTCAAAGTTTGCTATAAGGTGTTGGCTCAGATGAATCCCAGAGACGCCAGACAGAGGTCATCGTGCCATCAAGGCCGCTCTCTGTGTGAGGAAAAACCGGGATTCCGAAACTGTCCCTACGGCATCCCTGAACAGGATTTTTAAAAAACGTAAAGTGGCCAGGCTCGGTGGCTCAGCCTGTAATCCTGCACTTTGGGAGGCTGAGGTGAGTGGATTGCCTAAGCCCTCAGGTTCGAGACCTGACTGGGCAACTTGGCGAGACCTCATCTCTACAATAAATAAAAAAATTAGCTGGGCATGGTAGCGCGCGCCTGTAGTTCCAGCTACTTGGAAGACTGAGGTGAGTGGATTGTCTGAGCCTGCGGGTTCGAGACCCGCCTGGGCAACTTGGCAAGACCTCATCTCTACAATAAATCCAA
>NW_007245879.1:450650-456447 GCF_000164805.1 Carlito syrichta
AGCCCAGCAGGTCGAGGCTGTGGTGGCCGGGAGCGGCCACTGTACTCCAGTCTGGGTGATGGAGTGAGACTCCAACTCAAAACAAACAAACAAACAAAAACGTAAAGTGAGTAGTGAGCGAGTGCCAGGCCCTGGAACAGAAAGGAAAGCTCAGTCGACAGGTCGCGCCTCCCCCGCCCCAAAGTTGTTCCACGGCCGCCCCTGCCAGGTAAGCCAGAGCTCTCATAACAACCCATAAGCAGATGGCTAGCTTGGATACATGGGCACGCACTGCTTCCTCTCACCTGAGCAGCTCATGGGTCCTAATCTGCTTCGTCTGGGTCAGCGGTCACAGTTCACTGGCAAGACAGCTCTCCTGGAAACCTTTTCAGAGACCAACACCACTTGTCTGATACGGTTCTAGTTTCTCTCCATGCAGAGCTTTTATGTTTCTTCCTTGGCTCGCTCAAAGCAACGTGGCCTTTAGGAGCACAAGAAAGTCAGACTTTCATAAACCATCTATTAAATCCCTGTATCCCTGAGCATGCCGAACATCGGAGAATCTATCCACTCGCGCAGGCCCAGATGCAGATGCACGCGCTTCTCGGTGCCACATTGGACACGTCAGCCTCCTGTCGGCCCAAAGCTGTATGCCACTTACCACAATGATGTCATGGTGAACTCAGAACAGTTAGCAGAGGCGCTTTTGTTTGCTTTGTTCATTATTGCTACAGATGCCTTTGACAAAGAGAACTTTTGGGTTTTGGGTGTTTGATCCGTGCTCTTTGAATGTCCAGAGTCACTACGGTGCAAACACTTGGAGGGCAGACCTCATCTGTCTTTGCAACCCCTGTTGCCTGCTACGAAGCCTGAAAAATAGACGACGCCCAGAAAGTGTTTTGCAAATAAATGATCATGGCAGGTAGATTACTGTGGCTTCACCATGTGGGCGGCACTTAAATCACTCTTTGTAAAGTGAGACAAACGAGATAGCTCGCTGACTTTCCGTGGCGGTAAGTGTCTGAAGACGAGGCCACGGCTTATTACGTCTGTTTACTGAGCTGCCCTGGATAATGACGATGGGAGCAGGGTGCTGATGCCGGTTAATCAAGACGACAGGGAAGCACACCTCTCTGCCAGGGCCCACACACCTCGGCCACACAGATAAACTGGGGACACACAATGGGTGGAGCATGGCCATTCGTCTGCCCGTGTGGCCATCACGCATCTCTGCCGTCCCTCCGCCACCGCCGCCTGGCGCATGGAGAGAGATGTCTAATACGCAGTGGGGAGAGCTCTTTCGGGGGTGCTCTTCCATCCCAGGGCTGGAAAGGATCGAATCACGTACGTGGAAAACCACGAACGCACTCTCGTGGGCGATCAGGTCACCAGGACGGGTTGGCATACATAGAAAGCAAGCTCGACGGACAGTTACTGGCAGTGTCGTTTCTGTTTGCATGGAGCTAATTTGCGAGGCACCGATTTGGAAGCTTGCACTCGTTTATGATCAGGAAAATCACGCATCCCTTTTGGGTGCCTACCTTTCTGTGAGCATATTCTCATTTCTCCCCCGTTCTCCTCTTTTTTCTGCAATAACACTATGCAGCAAGGAGTTGGGGGCAAAAATCACGCAACAGATGCCATCCATTTAAGCATCAACGCTTTTTTTTTTTTTTTTTTGAGTTGGAGTCTCACTCTGTCGCCCAGACTGGAGTGCAGCGGCCGCTCCTGGCCACCGCAGCCTCGGCCTGCTGGGCTCTGGCGATCCTCCTGCCTCAGCCTTCCGAGTAGCCGGAATTACAGGCATGCGCTACCACGCCCGGCTGATTTTTTGATTTATTGTAGAGATGAGGTCTCGCTGCCCAGGTGGGTCTCGAACCCGTGGGCTCAGGCAATCCACTCACCTCAGCCTCCCAAAGGCGCGGGATTACAGGCTGAGCCACCTAGCCGGCTTAACGCTTTTCTTTCGAAGTCTGGGAGGGCTATGACCTCATGCAGAGCAGGGGAAGTGCGTTCTCTTGCTTATGCGCAGGTCAGGCTGCAGCTGCCTGACAGCTAAGAAGGCTTCTTTTGATCTGCAAGTGTGGGCCACACCTGCAGGCCGGACTGGATGGGGCGTAAGATCCCTCCCTCTCTTAGGCTCAGCTTCTTCATCTGTAAGACAGGCGAAATGCTTACCTGGGACAGTGATGATGAGAAATAAATGGCATATTTTAGTCATAATCGGCACTCAAAAATATCTGTTTTCAAGATGGAAATAGACCCTGGGGTTACCAGTAAGCAGGGGGGAGGGGAGAGGGTGAGGGGCTCAGGGCTCAGAAATGACCCCTGGGGACCACCGCCTGGGGAACGGGCCACTGAGACGCAGTCCCCACCGCTCTACAGTATGTCCGTGGAGCGAACGTGCATGTGTACTCCCTGAATCTCAAGTAAAGATGAAACAGAAACCTTTCTTCTTTGTCTCTACCTGCCTCACTGATAGGAGGGCTGGAGCCTCTTCTGAGTTCTTCAAAGCAGAACCTGAAAATCCTGGCAGATGATCAAGAATTTAAAGTAGTAGTGAATTTCATAGAGTTTGAAAACGTGTGGCTTATTCGTTTCCTCTCTTTTGATTGAATTAAACTCCTCATTATTAGATAATTTTAGAATTTTTTTTCCTCTTATGAGTTTTTTGCTTTTTGGTGTTTGGTGGTGGTGTTCCCGGGGAAGGAGATTGGTCTGTGTTACTTTTCCTGGCAAAAAGTCCTGTGGTGTCATTATACATTAGGGACCCGTAACTTATACTCATTTCACTTATTTTCTCTTTGATATAAACAAACAATATTTTTAAAAATTTTTTAAAAACATACATATATGCATATCTATGAATTGAGTAAAAGATGTTTTTTGGTAGAGTGGAACAAATTATGATGTATGACCAATCCCCTCCCACCCCTTTTTTTTTTTTTTTTTTTACAATTTTTATGTTTGTAAACACAGAAGGGCAAAAAGAATCTCCTTGACAGTCTCAGTGCTTCCTTGGCAGTGCGCATTGCTTCCATCTCAGTTGCAGACAAGCTTCTTCCCATGAAACTCACTCGGGCGAGAGGTAGAAATGAACCTCGTGAAGAGAAACTGCTTCCTGACTTGTCCCCACAACATTTGGAAATTGTACTTTCAGCTCCTGCTTGGGTCTCCCAGGTTGAAATGTTGATGTGAAAATGTTTGAGTTGATTTGTCGCCTTAGATTTTGTAAGTACAGAAAAAACATAAAATGCAGCTAAATCTGCAGCCTAGAATAAGAATCAGAGCATTGTATGCAGCTAAATTAAGCATGAAACTTCCATTAACCTCAGATCCTCTTCACGAGGAATTGATTAAACCATTAGATTTGGAACACAGTGTAACTGTCTTCTGTGTCTATTTTTGTCCATGGTAAGTCTTATTTATATCTACTTCTGATCAGTCTTGTTTCAAGATGTCTTATTGTTATCATTGTTTACTTTTTTGATTGACTTAACTTTCCTTACCTGTTACATAAAATGTCCAATTTCTCTGTCCATAAATGTTCAAAGTTTGCATTTTAAATTACAAGACTTTCTTAGCCATACTCCAGTGCCTCACTAAACAAAACTCAACATGATATGCTTTCTAGTAATTCTTCAAAATGTTCCATGCAGTGTTTGTTTTAAAATAGATGGATGTGTCTGTGCAGTACTTAAGTTTGTGTGGCATGCTAGGATTATAGAATGGTGATTATGGTCCTTGAGACAATGGCTTGAGTCTGCAGTCCCAGCTACTCAGGAGGCTGAGGAGGGAGGATGGCTTGAGCCTAGGAGTTTGAGGCCATGGTGAGCTGTGACTGTGACACTGCACTCCAGTATGGGTGACAGAGTAATACTCCAACAGAGAGAGAGAAAGAGAAGAGGAAGAAGAAGGAGGAGGAGGAGGAGGAAGAGGAGGAGGAGGAGGAAGGAGGAAGGAGGAAGGAGGAAGGAAGAAGGAAGAAGGAAGAAGGGAAGAAGGAAGGAAGCAAGGAAGGGAGGGAAGGAAAGGAGAAAGACAGCGAGATTCCTCGTGCCAAAAGACATCTAAATATGAGGCCAGATCTGACATGTCCTGTTTTCAAAACTTGGGGAGATTATTAACCTACTTACTTTTAAATAGAGTTAATAAGAGTATCACATCATAGGGTCATTGTGAGGATTAAATGTGATAATACATACACGTTGCCTACCAAAGTTTTGGAAAAATACTAAGTTCTCCATAAATAGGAACTTTTGCTTATAACAATTTTCTTATCCAGTTTATGGATGTGAACACCAGGAACCTATAGGTGTGGTAAGAAAAAGATACATGTTAGATTTTTTTTTTTCAAGAATGGGTAAGAGAAGTTTCCAAAAGGATTTTGAGTTGAAATTATTTCTCACATTTCATAGACCTATACATTCATTTTATACTTTTTATATTACAGTATTAAAATCTTTATTAACATAGAGCTTTACTCTTTAACCATTTTAAGCCTCAAATCATAGGGTTTCTAGCTGCAGTATGAAAGAGAGAACTTTAAGATCATTTTTTAATTCAAATGGTACTTAGCCTCAGTTGCTAGATTTTTTGAGTATTTTATAATGCTCATTATTAAAAGCTTCAACATTACCTTTAATATATCTTCTTGACCAGACCCAATTAGCAACTGATTAAAAAGTATTGGCCAGGGAACTAACCCTGTCCAATGGGAAATGCAAAGGCTTTATTTATTATTTGTTTATTATGATTTTTCATAATACATCATACAATTATTTATTGTTCACTGCGATATTCAGATTTTTGAGTTAAGTCTTGCTTAATTTTAGAAATAATAATGGAAATTTCTTGGTTAATGTGTGGCAGATGTTTTGCACACAAAGTTACTGCAAATTAAAAAAAAAAGATAATAGATTGAAATCCTTACATCATGTTGAGATTATTTTCAATCACTTTTATTTGGATAATGAGAACTTGAGCGGTTTGCAAAAGCAAATTTTCCATAGTCATTATTTTTTCATTAACCACTTAATTTCTGTTTGCTTTTCCAATGCCTATTACTGAGAACATGAATAAAAATTTGTCATTTAAATAAACCAGGTGCATACGCATTTCATACGCATTTCAATTCTCTGCCTGTTATATATTACAGCAGGTAAGTGGTTAAGCATTTGACAAAAGAAACATGAGAAATTGTAAATATTGTTTGCAAACTGTAATGAGCTTGCAATGAAATCTCTAGCTAAATACAACATTCCAATTATCTCTAAAATTGTGTTAGTGTGTTATTATCCTTGAAAGCGATACTCAAAGAGAGTGCAAAGCCATCTCTGCGATTCCACATGTGAGCCTGAACTGGACAGCACCTACATATGAAGTCTGTACTTACGCTGTACCATGAGGCCAGATACTGGACCACGGCCAGCAGACCTCCTAGAACTGCATTGCATGACATCTGTTCTTACTAATTAATTCACCTTGCAGCATTCACAGTGGCTGGAAAGCTTGGCAATAGGACCTGTTTATTTTCACATTTATAACACATGAATAAACAAACATAGCCTCTGATAAGTGTCGTATTGCTAGAAATCGTTTCCAAACATTATGTAGAAAACTAGCTTTATATAAATATCCCAAATGAAACGGTGGAGTTGTATGCTAGATTCCTGATTCCTCTTCCTCTTATCATCAAGCTTGATTTATCACTTTGTTTTTGTTCTGTTCATATTTAATATAATATGTTTGATGCAATATTAAATTTTTTTTTTTTTTGAGTCGGAGTCTCACTCTGTCGCCCAGACTGGAGTGCAGT
>NW_007245879.1:456615-502393 GCF_000164805.1 Carlito syrichta
GCACTCCAGTCTGGGCAACAGAGTGAGACTCCGACTCAAAAAAAAAAAAAAAATTTTATCTTTATCATATAAGCACTTTAAATACAAACATGAATTTCCTTCTTGTTTGACTAGCAGAGAAGAGACTATAAATACACTTAAATTAATTTTTTAAATGTTTATTCAACATCTATTATTGGACAGAAACTGTTGTAGGCATTGAGGATTAACAATGGCCGACATTGATTTTTTTAAAAAATCCCTATTCAGGGAACTTTTGTTTTAAAAGGCTAACAAACAAAATACATAAGAAGTTCACATAATGTGTTAGAAGGTGGCAAGTTCTATCAAGGAATTTTTTTAGCAGGGAAGGTAGAAAAATAAAATTTGTAAATAGAATGAGGAGGAGGTAGACGTGGTAGCTCATGCCTGTAATCCCAGCACTTTGGGAGGCTGAGGCAGGAGGATTGCTTGAGCCCAGGCGTTTGAGACCAGCGCAGCCAGCATAACGAGACCTTATTTGTACAGAACATCAAATGTATTAGCCAGGTTTGGTGGCACGCACCTGAAGTCCTAGCTACTTGGAAAATTCAGGTGGAAGGATCACTTGAACCCAGGAGGTTGAGGCTGCTATGAGCCATGATCATGCCACTGCAGTCTAGCCTGGGAGACACAGTGAGACTACAACTCAAAAAAAAAAAAAAAAAAATCGGAGAAATCACTTTTGATGATGTCACATTTGAACAAAGACTTGAAAGAGGTACACGGCAAAAACTCTGCACGTATCTGAAGGCATAGTCCGGATAAATGAACTTCAAGCCACAGACCCTGAAGCAGGGAAATGCCAGAAGGAATCCATGAGCTGGTGGAAAGTAATAATAGATGACACCGGAGAAGCCACAGAGCGAGGAGAGGAAGACCACGGTCGGCCCTGAAGGACCACACCTTCTTTGGCGCTGACTGCAGCGGTTGTTCAACAGCAGGGTCCGTTGTCCCTGCAGGCCGGAAGACAAACTTCATGACCGACGTGCTGTCAGGGCTGCTTCAGGCGATGGCTGTGCCCCTGACTTGCAGTCACCTTCCCGCCGTGTCCTCCCATGGCCGCTCCTCCGTGTGCACGTGGAAAGCGAGGGAGCCTGAGCGTCTCCTTCCTGCCCTGGAGGACATCGGTCATACCGGACCAGGCCCCCCTTATGGCATCATTTCGCCTTCCTTGCCTCTTGAAGGCCCCATCTCCAGCCCCCTAGAGTCACACTGGGGTTGGAACTTCAACCGATGAATTTGGGGACATAACTTGGTCCGTCACATTCTTACCCCTGGTCCCTAAATGCATCTCCCCCTCACTTGCAGGATACGTGCACCCCACCCTAAAGGCCTACAGTATTGGTATTAATTCCAAATCTAAAGTCTCATCTAAATATCCTCAAAATCAGATGTAGGTGAGACTCGCGTGACTGACCCGGAGGCAAAGCTCCTTGCCAGCGGTGAACCCATGAAATGAGACAACCTATGCGCTTTCAAATTACAGTAGTGGGCCATTGTCTGGCCAGACTCGGGTGTGGCCATGTGCTCTCTGGGTTATGGCTGTCGCCATGCTTCCTAGCTAGCTTTGGCCCCCATCCTTGCCTTGGGGAGGTGAATCTTCTCTTTCTAATCTGCTTTCAAATAAACTATATTTTCTAATTTTAAAAATTGCAATCATCCAGTAGGAAGAGGGTACACATTCCCATTCCTGAAGGGAGACAGGGGTGATGGGTCCCAAGCAAGCCTGAAATCCAGCAAGGCGGATTCCATTGGCCCTCGGGGCTCAAGAATGTTCCTCTTGGCTTGGATGCTCTGTCCTGCGTGCCCAAGGGGGCACCAGTGTCACCTCCGTAGCCCTAGGCAGTGGCCCCGGCCCTGGCTCTTCAAGGAATATCCTAGCCACCAAAAACCTGGAGGTGGTTATGCCCTCTGAAGCTAAGGAGAAAACTTCGCTCCCTGGGCACATTTGCTCTGGGGCTGTGTTGGGTGTGGCAACCCCTTCGCTTGAAGGAAGAAGCATGTTGTCATCTGAATGGGTCTGTTGTCCTGTCTTGGCTTCTGGTGAGATGGCTGATGGAATCCACAGGCTATCTCATTATAGGATGTTTGTCCAGCCAGCCCCTAGCTGTCCTCTCCAGAACACACTTTCCCATTTTTTGAAAGACGAGTAAGCTGATAATTTTCCGAATCCTTGAGTTCTGGTTTCTTTTTTGTTTAATAATTTCTTCTCCAGTTCATCTCTCTCCTCTCTCATTTTACCACGAGCAGTATGAAGAACGCTCCACCCACAATGCTTTGTTGAGAAATGTCTTCAGCTGAATATCTGGTTTCATTGTTCCCAAGCTCCGCCCGCCTTCCACACAACAAGAGAACAGCTCTCAGTCGAGTTCTTGGTCACTTTGGAAGGCGGATCACCTTTCTTCAACGTCCAGCAGCACGCACCCGTCTTCGTTGGAGACCTCAGCAGATCACCTTTGGTGCCTGCGTTGCCATCAGTGTCTCATTCACGATGCTGCGTGTGTGCTCTGAAACAACAGATGCCAACGCAACACAATTTAGTCCATAGCAGGCGAGAAACCATTGGCGTGGTCTGAGCAGGAGAGCAATGCAATCTGATTTGGTTTCTTGTAATGACTGTGGCTTCTGTGTGGAGAATCGGTTGCAGGGACGTGGAGGACAGCAGGAGGAACAGTCAGGCGGCCCTGAGGGCAGAGAAAAATGGTTTTGCTGAGATTGAATGTGGCGCCTGAGAACAAGAGTGAAATAAGGGTGACTTCGAGGATGGGGTTTGAGCAAATTGTAGCACTTGTTGTCATTAACTCAGATAAGGAAGGCTGACATCGTAGCAAGCTTGCCCAGGACGAACAGAAGGTCTCGTTAGACGTGCCAGCGTTGAGATATGTACTGGACGACCGAGGGGAGGGACTGAGCAGACAGTTGCACTTGTGTCTCCAGGGAAAGGGAAAGCTCTGGGGGAGGCCAGTACCAGCTGGGGGCGAGTTGCCTGCTTTCTATTCGGTACTCAAAACATGAAATTTGACGGAATCACTGAAAGAGTAACATCTATGTTACCCCCAAAGAGGAGGTCCAGTAATCTATCCCGTGGACGCTCCAATATCAGGAGACTAGTGGGGTAGAAAACTCACCAAAGCTGCCCGGGAAGGAGAGGCCAGTGAAGTTTCCTCAACCGGGAGAGTGCGATGCCCTGGAAACAAATGGGAGAAAGTGTTTAAGAGAAACAGAGTGCTCGACAGTCCCACATGTCCTGTGGTAGATGAAGTGAAATGAGTGCTGGGTTGGCCAACATGCCTCCCTGTGGAGCGGTGGACAGGTTGTCGCAGGGAGGTGCTGGCAGCGTTTCGCTAGAGAGAGAGAGAGCAGAGAGAGGGATGAGGAATCCACGGGGAGCATGAGTGTAGACACGATTTTGAGGCGTTTTGTTACAAACTGAGGCAGTATTTGGAGCGGGGGAGGGCTCAAGAGTTTTGCTGCCGTTGTCTTTCTAGTTCTGTTTTGCTTTGTTTCTGAAGAGCCGAGAAATGCAACACACATGGTGGGAGAGACGTAGCAAAGGGGAAGGGCTGGAAGGTGCGGGAGAGGGCAGAGGGTCCGCGTAGGGAGGCCCTAAGAAGTGGAGGAGGGTGGGCTTCCCCTTCCAGGGGAGGGGTGGGCCTGCCGGGAGCTGTTGTCGCCTTAAGAAGGAAGGAGGGAGGCAGCCTCAGGGCACAGAGGCTGGCAGGCTGAGGGGAAGCAGATGATGCCAAGGGAAGTGGAATCGGAGGACAGGAAGGCACACTGCAGGGGCAAGAGGAAGGTGTGAGGAGAGGCGCCCCCCAGGATTTCGGGGCACCTGCAGCACACCCGGTAGCCTTCAAAGGACTAGAAGCACTGATCGCTCAGGACCACCTTCCCTCCCCTCGGGGCGCGCACCGTCCAGGAAGGCGGATGAGTGGAGATGTCGCTTGATAATGCCCCGTGGTAGATGTCTCTGCGTAGGAGCAGCAGCTACTTATACCAACAGCGTTTCCATCCCTGCCTAGGAATGCACTTGTGGGTGCACTCTCTAGACTGGGCATGGAGAGGGAGCTTACGGGTGGGGACCAACACTCTTCCTCAGCTCTGTGGGCTGCTGTGCTTTCTCTATGGAATATGCTCCTCTTCTCTCCAAGGTTTGTTGCGTACCCCTCCATGGTTTCTCTTTGCAGCCTGCATAGCCTTGGAGGGAAAAAAAAAATTGGGATTTGGTGTCCAATCCACTCAGTTTGAATCTTAGATTCCTGGTTAACATCTAAGTGATCTGAGCAAGTTAATAAACTCGCCTCAGTCTCCCCATCAGCAACATGAGACGAACAATGCCTTACCAAAGACTGTGAAGATGGAATTCTTTGCTATGTGCACGTCCTTAGAATAGTGTCTGACCCATAGTGAATGTGCGATCAGTCCTCACTGTGGCTTATTCTGTTCTTCTATTATATATGCTTTCACTTTATGTTTCTACCTAATGAGACTTAGCTCTCACGGCCATCTTTCTTTTTCATCATCTTTCTTTGCTGACCCTGTAGTCGGAGCTCGTTTTCTAAAAAAATATTTAACGCTTGCATCTTTTTCTTTCCCATTCAGCATGAGGTTCACCATGAACATTCCCTTGAAGTCTGTTTCTGTGTCTTTTCGGTCACTGTGTGTCCCTGGATTGACTGTGGCTGACTTTACCCTCTCTGTGGGCCTGAGTCTATGGCCCCCTCAGGAAGCCTGTCACGGCTCCAGGGGGCTGGGCTCCCGGCAGCTGTCTCCCACCCAGCGGGGCTCTGCTTGCTTGATGTGAAGAGAGAGGGCCCAGCCTGGGAGGGTGAGGATGTTTGACCCTTTGTGCCTCTTACCCTGAGCCATCAACTCGCCGATGTTGAAGACTCACAGACTTTATTATGACGGGAAAGGACACTTTAAGAAGAAGCATCGAGATTTAATGCTTGAGCACCCTCTACAACTGGCTACCACCGTGATGTGGGTAAACAAATAATTCCTGTTTATTTTTTCTAAAGACATTCAGTAGAAATGGTCAGCACAAATAGGAAAGGTATGGCTAAGTTTACGAGGCAGTCTACCTAATCATAGGAGAGGAGTCAGTGACCAGAGAATGTTATTTGGAGAGAGATAAAGACAACCAAATACAGAGAAATGTTATCAGTATTCAGAACCATCTGAAATTCAAAAAAACACGCACACAGGAAAGACTGCTGAAGGTATGGAATGCATTTAGTGCTAATCCTGTAGAGCTAGCGTGTATCAAGTACACAGCTCATGGCAGGTAATGTTTTGTTTCTATACATGCATCATCTTCTTCTAACAGAAACCACTCTGATGTGTATTCCAAAATAATCCAAATTTTACAGAAAGAAATCAAGGATCATTTAGTTTTAGTCCTTCGTTCCCTGTCACACAAATAGTAAGCATCAGAGTTTGAAGGCTGCCTCACTGGAGTCCATGGCCTTCAACGGCACGTGGGACATTTTCCTTTGAAACTCATCACCCTGACTCATTGGCTTAGTTGCTTATGAGCAGACAGTGTATTTTAATGTACCAAACACAGACTTTAGTGGAAAACAGTCAGGGTGAGATCCCGACTTGCCATTTATGATCTGCATGGCCTAGTCTTTTCCTCTCTGAGTTGGGTTAGTGATTCCTTGTTGGTAGCACGGCGAAGAGGCACCATGAGGCTCGTTGCCAAATGCAGTTGTGAATGTGAATGACCTAGCACAGCACCTCACACGAGCTAAGTATTCCAGAAAGAGTTCCTGCTCTTCCTCACAGTTCCCCTCTGTCTTTCCGGAGCAGCTCCGGCTCGTCTGAAACGCCTTCTTTGCCTCTTTGACAGCGCAAAGCCTGACTTTCGCCATCTGACAAATATTTCATGAGCTTCAGCTGTACAAGTGCCTGCTGTAAAAACAACCGGCCCGTAGTAGTTCCTCCCCTTAAGCTGCTAATAATCTTTCTCAGGCCCCTGTTTAAGCCCACATTCTTTGAAAGTCTTTCCAAGCACTCCAGGCAGAAGTGCTTCTCTCCACTCCTCCAGAACTGAGTTTGGGCCCTTATTTGGGGCTAAGCAATTGGCTTGGTCCTTGCGTGATGGCTTTGGGCACCTCTGTGGCCCCTGGCTCTGCAAGGAGCCCATACAAGAGCACGACACCTGCCTGGGGTAAGAGGCACAGCACCTGCACATGGGAGGTACCGACCACTTTCTGGTGAACAAGGTCAGCAATGCAGTTTTTACTCTGGAATTCGTCTTGAAAAGTTCTTTCACCTATTTATGCGTCACTATTCACTGCATTAAAAAAGAAGCTTGATGACCACAGGTTATGCTCCATTCAAATTGCTTGAGCCTTTTTTCCTGGCTTTGGATCTTATTTCATTTCCAGATTACTTGAACATGGCAAAAAATGCACAAAATCCCAAACTGTTTCTGGACACTGTTTTGGTTTTTGGTTTTTTTTCTTCTAAAGAGAGCAACAACTTTGTCTATCATCCCCTCCAACATAAGAAATGAAATAAAAGCAGAACCTAGTTGATGACAAGGCTGCGCATGGACAAAGGGTGCTCTTCCAAGAGCACCCGCATGCTTTCAGAGGCAAGTATGAACAAGAGGCTCACCCAGCGCCAGCCAAAACAGGGCCCAGGCTTTGCATGGCCTCCTGAGACAGGAGTGAGGTGTCCACAGTGGAGGCTTCCTAGGGTTGGAAGAAAACTGTAAGAGTAGGCATCGGGGGGAAGGCAAGAGATGACATGGCGGTTCAGGTCAGCGGAGTGTTACGATTGGAACACAGAACGCTATCAAGGTGCAGTTGCAAGAGTAAGATTGGAATGAGCACTGCCACAAAAGCTAGATTTCAATGACCACAAGGCTGACTGGGGGACCTACGTGTGCACCCAGAAATGAAACATCTCTCTGGGCCTGGGACCGACTGAGATTTTTGAAATGATCCCAAAGTCCAATCTGGTCTAAATTCCAGCAACTCTGAATTTCATAGTATACCACCAAACAAAACACCACTCCCTTCCTAAAGGAAGTGGACTTCTAGTTTCTAATACTTTGGGGAAATAACTTTTTAATGCCCAACTTGCCTCAGTCTGGTCTATTGATACACACCCCAGAACTTACTGGCAATCAACTCAACAAATAGCTAATTATTTTCTTTTTCATTGATTTTTGTGATTTTTTCTTATGTGTGTTTTGTCTGATTGTTTTGGTTTTAAACAATTCATTGTTATCATAACATTAATTATTCATCGGGTCAAGTACATTTAATGTTTGATATCTAGAAATTAATTAAAACTGGGTAATAATCTACTTGTGTAATTAATTAATGACACTTGTAGTGGGGATGAAACAGGAAGAATGCAAAAGGAAACAGGAAACTGAAAATGAAGAAATATTACTGAAAAGCAATAAGCAAATAATTAAAAAAGAAAAAATGTAAAGAAAGAAGGAAAGAGAGTATGCAAAAAATATAGAGTAAGATGGAAGAAACAGAGGGGACAGGAATCATTGGAATTATTGTGTGTGTGAGGCTGGAAAATGATGAATGTTTTCAGTGACTTCCATTTCAGTTCCTATTAAAACAGTTTTTATTAATGGCAGTTACTGTCAGCGTAGCATTCACTTTACAAAACTCTTACTTCTTTCAAGCCTCACATTGTCTCTCAGGCTCACTTCAGTCTTATAAAATAAGGGCCCTAGGAATTGAGAGTTAACTTTTTATTTAAAAAATACAGATAACTATTAAAATAAAATATATGCGATGTGCCAATGCACAGACTGAATCAGTTGATAATACTAATTCATTTCACTTATTAAGTGAAAATAATATGTACCCAAAGCTAACTATTTGCTCCTCCTAATTTGTTTTGATGATCTGTAGCTATTACTGTTATTCTGTATTCTTTCTATGCATGCTTTTACACTTTTATTACCTGTATACGTCCCTATAATAATTTAGAATAGCCTTAGATATTTTTGGAGGTGGTATTATACTCTCATACCACATGATTGTTTCCCAACTGGCTTTTTGCACTCAGTATTTTATTTTTCTGGATAGTTGATATTGGCACACAGAGACCCAGCTAGCTTATTTTGTCTGCAGTTGAGGATTCTATTATATAACCAACCCTTTTATAAACCAATGGACAGTTAGGATTTGTCCAGGGTTTTGCTTTTACAAACTATATAATCTTTCGTGTATTTCCTTGTATGCATGTAAGATTTTTCTCTAGCACAGAAAATTTTGCTCATGGATGCACAATGAAATCATCTGGGAAGGTTCTGAATATACTACAAGGGTGGCAATTCAGTGTGTCAGGATCAAGGCCCATGCACGGGAAAGTTTTAAGAGCTACCTGGGTGATGCTAAGGTGCATTCAATATCAAGACACTACTGTAGGCTAGGACAGTGCTTCTCGAACCTTAATTTGAATGTAAATTACCTGTACAGCTTGTTAAGTTTCAGCTTTTGATTTAGTAAATCTTCGTGCACTTGCATTTGTAACAACCTCCCACGTCATGGAGGACCACACTTTGAAGTTGCAAGGCTCTAGACTGTGCAAATGCTTAGGAATCAAATTGTAGGGATGCACATGTGTCTTCAATATTATTCTCTTTTCACATTGTTTGAAGATTTATATTGTTCTCAAAAGCGTATGACTTTCCAAAAAATTTTCTGACATCTTCGTCTAATTTTTAAAGTTTAAGTTTTACCAATATGATGGATTTCTAGTTGTGTTGTTTTGATTTGCAGTTTTCTAATCATGAAGGTACTTTTTGTTAAGTAATTCAAATAATTGGCTGTTAAAGTTTCCTTTTTAAAAATTTTTTAAAGTTTATTTGTATACATTTTTCCCTTAGGTATTTTTTCAAATCTTACTGACTTGTTAAAATTCTTTATATAAGCCGGGCTCGGTGGCTCAGCCTTTGGGAGGCTGAGGTGAGTGGATTGCCTGAGCCCACGGGTTCGAGACCCGCCTAGGCAGCGAGAGCTCATCTCTACAATAAATCAAAAAAACAGCCGGGCGTGGTAGCGCACGCCTGTAATTCCGGCTGCTTGGCCACAAATACATATTATCCACCAGCTATCACTTGTTTGCACCTTTGGTACAAACTATTTGCTTCCAGTATTTATGCCTCTAATTTATTTTTAATTCCTATTGAACCAGCTAGGAATTCTATCACAATGTAAAATAGAAGGAATTAATGTGGGTTTTTAAAAAAAGTTTGTTTCTACTGTTTCGGTAAAATACATCCAACATTTTAATATTAAAACTAATGAATGTGGGCCGGGCTCAGTGGCTCAGTCTGTAATCCCAGCACTTTGGGAGGTTGAGGAGAGTGGATTGCCTGAGCCCACAGGTTCGAGACCAGTCCGGGCAACTTGGTGAGACCTCCTCTCTACAATAAAATTTTTAAAAATAGCCGGGTGTGGTAGTGCGCGTCTGTAGTTCCGACTACTCAGAAGGCTGAGGTAGAAGGATCACTGGAGTCCAGCAGGTCAACGCTGGAGTGGCTGTGAGCCTGCACGCCACTGCACTCCATCCTGGGCAAAGGAGTGAGACTCTAACTCAAAATAATAATGATAATAATAATGATAATGATAATAATAAATATGAATTTCTGTTAGATCCTTTTAGTCACATTATAAAAAGAACATTCCCTAGTTTGTAACTCTTTGTCATAAATCATTATAAATACTATTTTTATATAATTATTTCTCTGTATCTATTGACGTTATTATATAAATATATATACATTTCTTCTTCAATCTGTTTATGCGGAGTATTAAATTAGTAAATTGTTAAATAATTTCATCATTCATAATATAAGAAATCTTACTTAGGCATGATTTTTATACCATTGTGGCTTCACCTGATAGATTTGATATTGTAATTAAAATTTTTCTCTGCTCATAAGTGAAATTACTTTTTTTGCACAGTCCTTATCTATATTCAATATCACATTATATCAGTTTCATAAAATGAATTGGTAATATTCTCTTTTTGTTTTTGGAAATGGGTCACATTTTTTCCCTAAATGTCGTTTCTTGTCTTCTTTTGAGTAGGTTATATATTATAGACACTGGTTCTTTAAATATTGGTAGATCTTTTATAAAACTGTGTAGGACTGTGATTTATTTCTTGGTAGTAGAACATCCACATAAATTGTTCCTCGTAGGCAGCCTGCATTCTCTAGAGACCAGTTCTCTTCTATTTGCATTTATGCCAAATTCAATATGTGACTTCCAATTTCCAAGGCCATGTGCCTGAAGCTGTAGGAAATAGCATGGAGGGTCACCCATGGGAGGTTTATATGGACCGAGCCTGGAAGTAGCACACATCACTTCTGCTCATATTCCGTTGTTTAAATCTCAGTCATAAGTAGCTGCAAGGAATTCTGGGAAACAGAATCTAGTTGTGTGCCAAGAGGAGGAAATGAACTTGATGATCAATTAGCATCCTGGCTACATCCAGAAATAAATAGATTATATTTATCTGCAACAAAAGTTCATTTTTCTCCCATGCGTTTTGTTTAATCCCCCTTCTTGAATAGCCAGCACACCATTCAGTTCCATAAGGTACCGTTTGAGCGGTCCAGCTCCCAGCCTGGTAGAATCAGTTTGATTTTAAAGTCCCAGCACAACTTTGCTGACTCCCCACCACTAACACAGTGTTACAGACATGATAAATCCTTTCATCAGCTGGTGGCTCTGCTGTCATCTGGTACATGTTTTCTTCAGTAAAACAACTGACTGGCAAAAATCAACTATAGTCACTGCTGTTTTTGCAATATGTTTGAGAGGCAGGTGGTCATTCCCTCTCTAGAGATTAAAAACAATACAGAGACAAATGTGGAGAAAGAAGATAAACGTGGGCAGAAAGTGTGTGGGTTTAGGTGTTTGGCGAAGCAGGATGAGACGGGTACTTATGTTACCCATCAACCGGGAAACACACTTCCATCTGTTTATGCTGGCATATCAATCTGGATGCATACACGGTGGCTTTTATACTACACACAAACTCACAAAAACTCGCTTAGGTATAAACACTTGATATAGTGTTCGTATCATCGGAGAAAAGGCAAGAATACAACTACCCAGTGGAGTTTTCAAATAGCAGAACATAGTTTCTATTTTTCCTCCCCATAAGGATAATCATCAAATGTTCTTTCTATTCCAAGAATTAAATAAGAACTTATCTGGGCCCATGGAGTTTAAGGCCTCAGAGGGAACACACTGAACAACAACTCACAGCGTGTTTACTTTTGTGCTTGTTGCTTTCACAGGGCTGTAACTCAAGTCCTCCATGCTTTAGTCTCATCCCACCATTTTCATCTTGTTTCTAACCAAGTCCCTTTGCAGCTAAGCTGCCTGATGGCCAAATACGACCTCTGTGTTCACATAACTGCTTACTTCCAAAGGCTGCCCCCACCGTTCTCCATACATTCTCCCAAGTTCAACGCCAAGTTCAGACTTCATCTTCTCCATAAAGTCCTTCTGGATTCTCCTCCCCACCTACCATTCCTCTACTGACTCCCAGTTAAACCTAATTCTCCCCTTACCCCAAGTTCCATAATCTTTGTCTCTGAGCGTTTCGTATGGTCCTTAAGATGTTATTAATGCTCTCAGCTTGTCTCTTAACTGGGTTTTAGGCTTTTTGAGGGCAAGCCCATGCCTTGGTCTCCCTTTTATAGTCTCAAAACCTGATGGGACCTAGTCGGAACACTGTGGAACATTCCCTCATTATGAAGCATTTGAATATTTATTAAAAGAATCACTTTTACTTTAAACGTATCTTTTAATATATAGGTAGCCTATAGATAGTTAAAGGCTGCTGATATTTAATAACCGGTTCTCCAAAGAGCAGCCTTGATTTTGTAGCATTGGCCAATATGCATACTGTAAACACTATTGCCGTGACCAATTTCAAACCTCCTCCGTGTCGTCACTAAATACAAAACTGAGAAGAGACACTCAGTAGCAGACTGCCGTATAGTCACAAGACATGCAAATACCCAGAGAATGGATGACAGCAAAATGCTGTACAATTTTAGGAAGTGATGTGTTTGAGTTTTTAAGACTTTTGTTTTTAATATAATTTACTTAAATGTATTGATATGCAATTTAATTTTAGTAATGTCTACGCTTACACTGCAACTCAAAAATAGCTAAAAAGCCAACAAGGAACTTCTGCACGTGGGTATGGCCTGGGTCCAGCAAGCCCCTGGGTGAAGTACATCCTGATATTGATGTTGTGTATTGGTACCTACTTCCGATTTGCACATTTTTACTTTAAAAATACGGTTAAGAGGGGAGAGCCATAGCTGAAATATAAGAAAAGAAATCCATTTCTCTCCTCTTATCTTGTTCATTTTCTCCGCATTTTTGTTGCCCCCTCTCTTATTTTCTCCTCCTCTTCCTCAATTACCTAGGAGTCCTATCGTCATTTCTTTTTTAAAAAATTTCCATAGCTTTAGGGGTGCAGATGGATTTCTGCGACACGGATTCATTGCACAGTGGAGAAATCCGGGCTCTAAGTGGACCCATCCACCCCGCCCCCGGGCACTTTGGACCCAGCAGGTGGTTTTTCAGCCCTCTCCCGTCACCGTTTCTGAGTCTACTCTTTGCTAATCACCCCTTCAGACCTCACTTTCAGCTGAGGGTGACTCGGGGTCTTCGTGCTCACGGTGTCTTACTCGAATGTGCTTTCTCAGACACACCTGTGTATAGTAAGGCAAAGAATCAAGCAACACAACCACTGACACATCCTGGAAGCAAATCTGCCTCAGCATAGCAATCCCTTCTCTATCCAACTGGTCTTTCGCATACTCTGAAATCTTTTGAGGACAAGGAGTTAGTTGCCCTCTCATAAAATAGTCTCTTTCATCATTGGAAAACTTATTGTTTGGGATGCTTAATGATGATAAGCTGAAATCTGCTGTGAGTTTTTCCGCTAAAATAAATAGAATAAACCCACAAGCCAATCCAAGCACTGTCCCTTCTTAATTGTCTTACCTTTAGGTAAAAACCCCTAATTCTTTCATCAGTGCCCTAACATGGTATTGTGTCTTGACACTTTACCATTCTTCCTAACCTCTAACTATAAAGTAGCATCTCAGTGTGTCATTCACACGTTGCAGTGACTGTAACTGGACATATGATCTCTGGTACAGCTTTATCAGAAAGCATGCCTCCAAGGGTTTCATCCAAGTTGCTTAGAATTGAGAAAGGAAACAGACAAATACAGATTCCCATGGAATGAATGCTTCTAACATTTTCCCTTCATACAGACATGAATCCACCACTAGTACAAGCTATAGTGGCTTAGCCAGTGAGGACTCTGACAGGCTGCCTGAGAACCTTGTCTACACATCTCCATTGTGTTGTTTAAACTATCTTTAACAACTGTTAAATGGCACCTGAATTCTAAATATGCTCAATGGTGTTCAAAGAATTTCTTTTAGCTCTAAGCTAGTTAACCTATCCAGAAGTAAATTGGCTTATTATGAAGTGGTTAATTATTGCTTTTCATTTCCCTCAGCTCTTAAACCAAAAAATTAGATGTCGTTTCTACTCTTCTATCCTTCCATTACGGTAGTAGCTGTGAAAAAAATGATAAGCAGTTCGGATAGTCAGGTGTACGCATAATACAGGAGAAGAAAGCTAACAGGTATTGGGTAGTTTGTGTTTTGCAACTTTCAGAAAGAAAAGGCTTGGCTTATTTTTTGAAGCTTTATCAAGTGATGAGACTGCGGTGTTCAAACCAAGAACTCTCAGCAGCTTGGCGAGCAGCTACAGAACACACGTGCCCAGGGGAATTTACTTTTGAGCCTTAACTGCATCTTTAAGTTTTTAAAAATAGAATGTGACGGCATCTGGAAAGCCAAAATAAAAAATGCATGATATTTTTCATCTGGTTTATAAAAATATGCTATGGAGCCAGTACCTCAGAGAAGCTCAAGCAAGTCAATATTTCTTACTTGGTACCTCCGGGTGTAGTTCGCTTACAAAGTATTTTAATTCAGAAGGGAGAAATGGTGAATACTTCCATTCCTCAGAAGGTAGTAATTAATATAAGGGAGAATGACTTTTTAATGCATGTGTTAAAATCTCCAAAAAGGAACATTTAGAACTGATCAAAATGTTCTCATTAAACATTTTGTAAGCACTTACTGGGCACCAAGTATGCTCTTGTAAAAACGTTCAGGGATCAATATAAAATAGTTCCCACATTCATCTGGCTTCTCCAGAAATATCTAGAAAAGTAGAAATTTGTTCATGGCTTGAAAGTGAATAAAGAAAATAATTTTGGCCAAATAGTTCTGTCAACCGTTGCAGCCAGAGGGATGTTACATGGTCACAAATAGGTCCCGATCTCCCTGACTCTGGAACTCTACCCGGAATGCACCTGTCCGTTTAAAGCAGTTATGATATGCTATTCCAAAAAATATCTCTGTATCTCCACCACTGTTCTTCCATCTTCATTTGGACTGGGTGGGTTTCCCTTAAGATATACATAAGATGGTATGTCTTTCATAGAACTTGATATAGTTGTATTTTTAATCTGTTTCACTGTTTTCCTCCGTAATATATAAGCTACTGGAAAACAGCAACTCCGTTTTATTAAATTTTAAATCACTGGCACCTATCACAGTCCCTGTTGCATAGCAAATGATAAATAAAAGTTTTCTAACCAAATGAATAATATATAAATCCACAAGAGGGAGACCTTTTGAGGTTAGCCTTCCTATAATTAGACTTTTCCCTTTCTTGCTGTATTTCAGTATGAACAAGGGCACATAATGGTACTACAAGACACACACACAAAGGCACATATTCAATGTAACATGTATCTAATTGCATGACAAATATAAATTTATGCATATATTCACATATGTATAATATATGTGTGTACATATATATATTTACACACATATGTAGTTCACTGGTTACATTGTTCCTACATTCTACTCAAAATAATAAAAGGGAGTAAATTTTAGTATTTTTATATGACCCCTTCAAATTATTGTTTCATGATTTATAAGGATTACCTAGCTGCAATTTCCCTGCTAATGAAAATGCTTATTAGAACAGTACGTAGACAATATGTAATATTCAATCCACTTGGTGGAAATCAAGGAGTTAAAAGAGATAAGCCGCTTATTGAAGGCTTAAGAGAATGAGTAGTATCTGAAATTTTCAGAGTTTTTGTGATTTATATTTAAATGTAAGTCCCAGAAGCTAGCCCCAGCATAAAACAATTTCTGTCAAGAGACTGCCTTTTTTCCTAATGAATAATTTAAAGTGCAACTTTTTTCATGTGAACTGTCTTCTATCTCGGCAGTAGGCATAGTATTTCAATAATGTATGTAATTTTGAATATAATCTCGTTAATGCCATAAAAGCAATTTCTTTGATATTGAGTTATAAGGGAATGCACTTAGGCCACGGTGACTGATGATCTGGGGGCCACAGCATGGCCAATTGCCTTCTAATCCAATTTCAGGGAACCTGTGCGTGTGACCAGGTGACTGTGCCATCTCCTGGCTCCTAGCTGCGCAGTAACCTGCGTCTCCAACGTCTTTTTACAAGGTGCGAGGAAAACGGTCTCTCGGAGACAAGCAGATCAGGAAACCCGATAGTAAAAAGAGAATGGATGGTACTTATTTGGGGGGAGCAGAGCTGCAGCATGAATCCTGGTTTTATCATTCGGTTTCCGAGTAAAGCCTGTGCTCAGAGTAGTCTCCGAGGCAGAACGCGAGCTACTCTGCAAACGGAGCCACGGCTCGTTCATGACGGGGACAAGCAGGCATTTGCGTGGCAACGTGCAGCTTCGGGGAAACCAGCCGCGCCACGTGGAGACGGGCTCCTCGGCTCTTCCGAAGCAGAAGCGGACTCACGGCCCCCCAGGCAGGGGGGCCAGACGGCGGGCCTGCGCCTCTCGGCGGACGCCCGCCGCACGCCCCCCCGCAGCGTGCGGCGAAGGGCTTGTGCACGGTCCGCCTGAGGCTCCCGCTTCTTCCCTGCACCGCGGGGAGGTTCACACCGTGGGCCTTTTCTGACACGAGGCGCCGCAGCGTCTTCAGGGAGAGCAAGTGGCTCTCTGTTGTTGCTTCTTCAATCCCCCTGAAGCTGCCCTATGGGTGGGGCCACAAGTACTCTGGTGAGGCCGACGGCAGAAAACAGCCCAGACCTTCGGGTCTAAAAGCGCAGCAAGCCTAGACTCCCGCTGTCCCGGTGGACATGGTCGACGGCGGCTGCGCCCTAGACCGGGCTCCTCGGCGGGCCCCGCCGGTCGCCACGTCTGTGTGCGCGCTGGCTTGACCACGGCCCTCACGCACGCTCCTTCTCCACAGCAGCGGGAGTTTTCGTTTCTGATTTAAGTACTCAGGGCTGTGGCGCGCGTGGGAGGCTCTGCCCTCCGCTCCTCTGTGTGTCCCACGGTCGATCTGATGCCAACACCACCCTGTCGCCGTAATAGCTTCGCTCTAAGTCATCCAAGTATAAGTCCTCCGATGTCCGTTCTTCTTTCTCAAGACACACCCAGCCTCTGTGGCCTTTAACAAGTGTCATTACTCATGGTACTTACAAGACGGCGATTTGGGCAACTTGAGCAGGATATGTGGGGCCTCCTCCCTGTGAGGACTCACGCGGTTACGGCCCAGGTGAGCTGACGCGCTTTCCGGGCTCTCCACGTTCCCGTGGTCTCCGTCTCCCCGTGTGGTGTCCGCAGGTGGTATTTCCGCGTGTCTTCTCCAGCGTGGCCCCGGGGGGGTCACCCTGATTTAGAGGAGCCTAGGGCTCCAAGAATGAGCACCCTCAGAGAACAAGGCAGGAGACAAATGACTTCCCATTAACCCAGTTTAGAAGTCACATAGCGTTCCTGCTTTCCCAACCCGATTGTTTGAGGGGCCCGGAGGCTCCTCACATTCAGGACTAGGCAGGGAAGGGAGAGACCCTACTCTTAGTGGGAGGAAGGTTAAAGCGCGTGTGGCTGTGTCACCAAACGGCCACCAAAGCAGATAGGTGGGTGAACTGGGGACTGAATATGTGGGACTTTATCCCATGATAGACCCCACCCCTACCAGAAGAAGTCACTCAGCCCTCAGTACGTTACTCTGAGCAAATGTTCAGCAAATACTAACCCTAGCCGTAGCTACCCGTTTGCTAGACAGCCAGAAAGGCCAAGAGCCACGGTGTCCTGTTTGGAATTCCTTTTTAACGACTTTCTAGCTCACTTTCCAGAGCATACAGTTTGTGACAGGCATGCCATTTATTTTCACTCAAGGCTTGATCACCAATTCCTTGTTGAGCTACTTAAATCACATGGAAATCTGTAGGACCTATGTAAAAAAACATGAATACAAAGACTGAAGTGAAATATATCAAACTATTAATAGTGAGTCTCATTCAATATTGGCATTATAGCAAACTGAATCAGATGAACTTGCTAATACCCATTTGTTTTTAACCAAAGGACAATGTTGATGTTGCTGCCTAATTATTTTATTTTATTTTCCCTTATTTTAAAATATATTTTTCTACTTTTTTTTATCAGATAGTGTATATTATCTTCATGATTAGGAAAGTAAATATTACTTACAAAGAACAAAGAACACAGAGGACTTCAAAGAGGGCATTATTTTTCTAATGGTGGTAAAATGACACATCTTGTCTGCAAATACATAAAACACCATAGCAGCTTTTAGATATAAGAATCTACTATAGCACATTTTTAGGGCCTGGCAAGGAATACTCATATTGAACCTGAATAGGCTTACCTCATGAAACCAGGAGCCAGGTGTTACATTATCATGCTATGACTCCAAGGGTAGACGCTGGACTCTCTGGTGTTTTAAAAAACCCCGAAGCAAGCTTTTAACGATGGGAAATGTTTGCAAAGAAGGCAGCTGGGTTCTAGTTTGACACAGCTGGCTGTTTCCCCTGGTTTATGTGGAAAATAGTTCACTGCCAAGGATGAGGCAAGGACAGTTCACCCCGGCCATCCCAGAGGGCATCATTGGCACATTTCCAAAGGGAACGGCAGAACTGGCCACCAGGTTTATGGGAAACCTGGCTCTACTGAAAGAAGGTACCTACGCTTCTTAGGATAAATTCCTGGAAAGGGAATCACTGGCTCAGTGTGTTCAAAATTTTTAAAGTCCTTAAAATACGCTGCCAAATTGTTTCCAGGAAAAGGCTTGTTATTAATTCTTAATAAAAGGTTACCATCACTGAAGGTTTCTTAAGAGTCATCCCTCTCGAGGAACGGACAAGTGTGCTCTGGGGGATTTCATTGCAGTGTTCTTCCTGTGTAGTTTGTAACCATTTTCTGCTAAGAAGGAGGGTGAATCATGCAGGAATTGTGGATTCCCTGTGATATACAACATGGCTGTGAGTGTGAGCTTGCCTTCCTGCTGCCTGTGCCGTTGCCTGAGGGGGTAGCTGCTCTGATGGTCCTGATTTTAAGCAGTATTTTATGTCTTTGAATCATCCAAGTAAGTGAAGCTGAAGCTAGCCTGAGGTACAGCAGGGATTTGAACTCCGGTGTATAAACTCTCATCTGCAGAGGCCAGCTATTGATCTTCTAGCCAGAATGGAGCAAAAATAACAATGTTTACAGTCCAAAATGTTGAGACTCTTGTGTAAAACGTTGCCGTTATTGCCTTCAAAATGTTTCTACGGCAAGGGAGAAATCTGAATTCAACCAAAAATTTTTAAATCATTGCATACATGTTGACCTTTCAAAACCCATCCTCTAAAACCTTTTACAAATATTTTATCACATTTAATCGTTCTGTGTACTAAACCTACTTGGGTGTGTGTGTGTTTATGTTTTCATTTGCCACTGAAAATCTGCCTAGCAAATAGTTAGGTCTTTCTTCAATGAGAAAATCCATATCAAAACATAGGGATTGCTTGCTTTCTCTCATTCCCCAGATACATAATGCACGTATTAAGCCAAGAAATGATGGAGAGAAAGGGAGAAGAGAGGAAAGCTAATTTTACTTTAATTTTCCCCCATAACTCTGTATCCTGTAGGATTTATCTTCTCTCCATTGCTGATTGTCCCGCTTACTGCTGTGTAGACCCAATCCTGGGTTTTTTGACGGGGAAATAACACAATGGGGAAATGTTGCCTATGGAATTTTTTCACTTCCACTATGGTGCCTTGTCTACACCCACCATACTGCTCTTAGTAAGGCTGAAAATGGTTGCAAGCTACAAGACATCATCTCCCCCAGGGATAGTTATATTTTAATATTAGGCCCTTGCAAGCAAATAACTGCTCTGAGGATCTGAAGAAGTCCTCTCGAAGTAGAGTACAGACTTTAAATGCAGGAGAGAACATCTTGGGGGAGAGGTCTTTCTGGTATCTTGTAGATTTTGGAATTCGCTACGTATCTATTGGCCTAGGACCTCCTAAACTGGCCCTTTTCCCATCCTAGAAGCATAAAAAAACTCATTGGGCCATCCCTGTTGATAAGTTGGGTGTGGGAAACTACTGTTTAAATCATCAAAATCTGTTCAAATTTTATTTGCCTCAAAAAGCCTTATCCAAAGTCAGCATCTCCTCCAATTCTGACTCCATAGAAAGAGTTCAATTTACAATTCTGTGTTCCCGAAACACTTTAAACAGGTACCTCTCTGTAGAACTTATGACTCTACGTTGTGATTAGAAATTTCATGTTTTTCAAACTCTTTAGACATGGAATCCTTAAGATTAGTCACCCAGGCCAGGCTCAGTGGCTCACCCTGTAATCTCAGCACTTTGGGGGCCCAGGCAAGTGGATTGCCTGAGCCCACGGGTTCAAGACCAACCTAGGCAACTTGGCAAGACCTTGTCTCTACAATAGATCAAAAATTAACCTGACATGGTGTAACATGTGCCTATATTTCCGGCTACTTGGAAGGCTGAGGTGGAAGTTTCGCCAGAGCCCAGCAGGTTGACACTGGAGTGGCCGTAAGTATGCCATGGCACTCCAGCCTGTGCGACAGAATGAGACTCCAACTCAAAAAAAAAAAAAAAAAAAAAGATTTCTCACCCTGTAAAGTGATAAAGTTGGTGCTCAATAAATCGATAAATATCTATTAAATGAATGGACGGGTGAACTAAAATAGGTCACTATCTCTTTTGCCAGAGTTTATAGCTGACCCTTTGAAGGACACAGTAGCCTGAGAAAAACTTGTGAAACTTGTGCATAGATTTTCTAAGTGAGGAAAAACATTAGGGTAAGCAATATCATTCAAAGTTTGAAATTAAGTCTAAAAATACATTTTTCTCAGACATATTCTTTGCCCCCTAAGTTGTCCTGGAATATTTAATCAGCAGGTAATTCGCGAATCTGGCAAGTGTGCGTTTGCAACTCAAGCTTGGTATCGTCTTCCTCTTGTCGCTATCTCTGGGTGACAGGACGAGGGAAGGAGTCAGGGAAGTCCCTGAAACGTCATAAAGCATCAAATGTAGGTTACAGTTGCTCAGCTGGAAAAAATGACGTCGCTGGTTAGACACAGACCAGGAAACCATCAAGCACCCACAAGTAAACCAATTTAGGATAAAAAAGCTTGAAACCATGTCTCCTCTCCGTTTGAGAACAACGCCTTCTCCAAGAGGTTTGTTCCATCACGTAGGTCTACTTTCCCTCTCTGGGTGCCGGCCAAGACTGAGAGGGATGCGCCAGCCCATGGGAAGGAAGAACGTTCTTTGGATATTGCCAGCCATTACCAGATATGGAGTGCCCAGAAAAACCAGTTCTCCCAAGATCTATAGTTATGTCTAGCTTGTTGACTCAAGCAGCTTGGAAAAGCTTCAGGAATATGGTTTATCTGAACTAATCCAGACTCCAAGTCCATGGAGGAAGAAAAAAGTGCTGGAGACCAGCTCCAGCTGGGTTCAGGGTACCCCAAAGGTGGAGACGACATTGGCGATTGGGGGGAAGAAGAAAGAGAGAAAGAGAGAGAGAGAGAAAGAAAGAGACTGGACTCTGGTCTAGTGCAGAAGCGATGTGTGTTATTGGGAATTACAACGGGTCTTTTATACACAAAGTCAGATGTGGGAGGGGCGTCCCCCACCCACCAGAAACCTTAATCCATGAAAACTTAATTGATGATTGCCTTTAAACCCTTTTCATATGATAATCTTAAAATCTCATAACAAAGGATAACCTAATCCGTGACTGATATATTCTATAAACCTTTTTCATCCTAAGCTGATTGATTTATGCCAAGTTAAACAATTCTATAGATGCTTAAGTATTTACTTTACAAACGAAAGTGGCCCATCCCAGAATGTTTGGAAGTTCACAGTGGGTTACCTGCAAGTAACCCAGCCGCATTCTTTCAACAAAATGGCTGTCTTCTAAAACTATATTCTACAGTTTACACCTTCAATAAATCCTAAGATCATGACCCAGAAGCCTGTGACCAATACTAAGGCTCTTAGATGTGACACGAGTTTAAATTATAAGTTGTGTGAAAGCCAAAACTGCAGTTTGTGGAAGAATGGGAGCAATGAGCTTCTAAAGTTAGCTTGTGTTCGTTTCAATCTCAGAGTTTCTATGTTTTGAGCTCACAGGAGCATAATCTGGTTAGTGCTGAGTAGAAAGGGGGAGGAAATGGGGTCAATAGCTCCCGAACGCATCCTAGTGGTCTCGGGTCAACGGCCCTTCCTGATCCCTAACGCTCAGTGGGCCTCCGTGGCCAGCTCCCAACAAAAAAGTAGAAGCAATATGTGCATCCTACTAGAATTACACCCTTTCAACTCTAAATTTAAATATTCTGACTCCATAGAAAGAGTTTGATTTACAATTCTGTGTTCCCAAAACACTTTAAACAGGTACCTCATTATAGAACTTATGACTCTACGTTGTGATTAGAAATTTCCTGTCTTTCAAACTCTTTAGACATGGACTCCTTAAGATTAGTCACCCAGGTCGAGGTCAGTGACTATATTTAAATTTAGAGTCAAAAGGGTGTAATATGTATATACCTCCAAAACTCAGAGGACAACCTAAGATGTGACAGCCTATTTTGCTGAAAATAAATTTGTATGATTATTGTCCAATTATTTCTCTGAATTTGCATGGCAAAAACTATAGTAAGCAAAGGAGTAGGAAACTACTGTGCTCTTAAACAAACTAAAAGAAAGATTAAATTCCTAAACTCAGAGAATCCACTAAAAAACATTCACACAGGAACCTTAGAACTATAATTTCATTTTCATTATATCCCAGAATTCATATTATGTCACTTTTGCAAGGGTATAAAACTTTACGGAAAATCTCCACTGAGATTTGTTGAAGAAGTTTTAGCTTAGCACTTGAAAGAACAATAAAATATGTATTGAATACTCATATGTGTCAGGCACTTTCCTAGGTGCTCGTTACACCCTGTTGAATAAAGCAAACAACATCTCTACCTTCTCCTTATGTTCTAAAAGAGAAGACAGACAATCAACAAGTAAAGAAGTAAATCCCAATGGCAATGGCAGATTGCAAAGACGACTATAACTAACAAAGAAACGAGAAAAGGAGGAGTCGAAAGAGGCAGAGGGTTATAGATGCAGATGATTACGTCAAGAAGACTCCTACTTAGTCCAACAAGACACACGTTGTCTTAGTCCATTGGGGCTGCTCTAACAAACGCTATGAGCTCGATGGTTTATAAGCAACAAGAATAGACGTACTGGAGGCTGGGAAGGGTGCATTTCCTCGTGGATGACACCCTCTCGCTGGATTCTCCCGTGTTGGAGAAGGCTGGATTGCTCTCCGAGGTCTTTGGTGTAAGGACACGAGTCCTATTCATGATCTAACCACTTCCTAAAGACCCGGTTTTCTAATAGTATCACTTTGGGGGTTAAAATTTCAGCATTTGAATGTTTGGATGAAACACAAACATTCAGACCACAGCACATACGCAGAAAAACCTAACTTGCTTTATGATGATCCAACTCATTGGTGACACAAGGCTTTAAGATCAAATTCTTCTCTTTTAAAATTCTCTCAGAAATTCACATTTCACTGTCACTTCTTTGTGGCAAGTTTTTTGGGACAGCAAAGAGATGGCGTTATTTTTTCTCTTATTTCTTGTTTGTCAACATATTTGGAGAATAGATCTTGTGATGGTGTACACAATTCGAAGATGCATGAAAACGCTTGCAGGTTCTTCACAAGGAGCCTACAACTTTAGAGCATGAATGGAAGAACACTCACCTTCAAAACAACACTGCTTTGATTTTCCAGCCAGACTGAGGAAGCAGGTGGTTTTCGTGCCCAGCGTAGTGTGGTCGCAATAGATGCTGAATTGAGGTTTTCCAATAATCTGTGTTTGTGGGCCAGATAAAATAAACACTGCAGCCACTTTTGAGGCCAGGCAGCCCATAAGAAAGCCTCCAAATGGCGTTGTCTGTGCTGTGGTCTTTGATGGACTCTTGCAGCTTAAGAGCTCGGTGGGGCATTTAATGGATTCTGGTGAGCCAATGCAACTGTCCAGATACAAATAGTCCTCGTCTTGCATTCACAGTTTTGTCTTAACTGTCAAATGCCAGTTTTCAATGTCATGTGTGACCTGACCCGATATGGCACGCCACTCGGGATGGGTGCAGACTCTCTTTTATTTATCATTCCTAAAATCATGTGCACAGACTTTTAATTTATCAAGACACCTCATGCTTGTAGGATCCCTGTGATACACAGATGAGCTGCCTTCTCATGCGGGTTTCTCCAATTGCTAATGGTTATCTTCCCCACAACATGGTTAATTCTTGGAAGAAATTAAAGTCAAATCTGTGAAGACTGCTCATTCTCAAACAAAAATACATTTTATTTCCTTAGATCAGAAAATGTACACACACTAAAAGAAAAAAAGAAGACTGTGCAGCCGATCACAAACTCAGTTGCTTGTTGCCATCTGATGGTGGGGACATGCTCTAAGGGCAGCTGTATGGAAGCCAAGAGCCTTGAGTCTGGAGATGCTTCCTAAGGTCTCTACTGTCGCTGCCTCAGACCTTGCCAGAGGACACTGACAGATAGCGGGGTGGGAGCGGGGAGGTGAGACTGTCTAACTTATGGGTGAAAGTGAAGCTACAATGCCAGGCATGGTGGCTCAAGTCTGTAGTCCCAGCACTTTGGGAGGCCAAGGTGGGAGAATTGCCTGAGCTGGGAGTTCGACACCAGCCTGGGCAACGTGATGAGATCTCGTCTCTACAATAAATCCAAAAGTAAGCCAAGCGTGTTAGTATGCGCCTGTAGTTCCAGCTACTTGGAAGACTGAGGCGAAAGGATCTCTACAGCCCAGCAAGTCAAGGATGCAGTAGCTGTGAGCGGGCCACTGCACTCCAGCCTGGGCGATGGAGTGAGACTCCAACTCAAAAAAAAACAAAAACAGAAAGGGAGGCTATAAAGAGATTTAAATTATCTGTAGAGGATCTAAATCTATGGATACATCTAAATATGCATTATCTCCTCACCGTGGGGTCAGCTGAGCAGACGTTGAAGACTAACTTGGCGATAAGTAGTAGCTGAATTTCTGGCTAGTAAGCAATTAAATGCAAAGCAGATGATGATTCTGAGAGCCCAACAATAAAACCTCTAAGTAGGTGTGGAGATTTTACAAAGCACTGCACCCAACCAGCCTTCACATTCGCTTTCCATCTCTTGCTTAGGAAGCTTTCAACGTTCTTGGCACTCCATCTGGTGATATACAATTAATTATAAATACAGTTTGTAAAGTCTAATATGTCCCCAATTAGAGTTTTACTAGGTGAGAGCTAATCTGTGATTTAGTGCTAAGTCTAAAACTTCTGCCTTTTCATTGTTTTTATCTATGGTGTCATATGATGTTGGCAGTGATAGTATAATAATTATTTCTGAATATTAAACAGGCTTACATTTAGATGAATAAGATATTTCTTCATTACTCTGACCGGAGTCATAAGTAAAGTACATAGCAATCCAAAATCTTATTAAAATCTGGGGTTATTCAGTGACTTGAAAATTGTTGAATTGATTAAACACATCTGCTCCTTTTTATATGTCATTTTAAAATATTTAGAAAATGATATGAGGGTGTTTGAATAAGGTAAGTCAAAAAGGAGCACACATCTAGAATAGTAAGTTATTTTAACTCTCCTAAATTTTTTTGTTTTTCTACGCGAGTGCTTAGAATATTGGACACACGATAAAACATGAAAAACATTCAGCAAGCGTGGGAACCCTTCCACCTGTGTGTATGCATTGTTTTGTTTTTGAGTTGGAGTCTCACTCTGTCGCCCAGTCTGGAGTGCAGTGGCATGCTCACGGCCACCGCAGCCTGGACCTGCTGGACTCGGGTGATCCTTCCACCTCAGTCTTCCAAGTAGCTGTAACTACAGACGCATGCCACCACGCCTGTCTAATTTTGTGTGTGTGTGTGTGTGGTTTATTGTAGAGACAAGGTCTCACCAAGTTACCCAGACTGGTCTCGAACCCCTGGGCTCAGGCAATCCTCTTGCGTCAGCCTCCCAAAGTGCTGGGATTACAGGTGTGTGTGCATTGTTTATACACAGACTGACAGCTACCCGAACCACCCATCTTCAGAAGGCTGAGAGGCTACCAGTCTTCCTGCTTCTCCTCCAGGGTGGAAGCATCTCTCCTTCCTTCCCCATACCCTGAGCAGATGCTGTGGACCCTTCCTCAGTGCCATGCCTTATGCTGCGGACACAGCTGACAGTTGAGAACATCATCCAGCTGACCAATTAATTCACTGTCCCTCCATTTCTGGTGCCCTACCCTGAGGTTATCAGACATCTTCCTCTATGATAAATGGCACCCCACTCGAGAACATTGGGCATAAACTATCCTACCTGATTGACTTTGAAAGAAACCAACTCAGTACTGATCTCTACTAATTTGAACCCAGAAAGCATCGCTCTTGGATGTGTTAATCATGTCATCGTGTAAAATGGGAAAGGAAATGTGGAAAAGGGTTGCCTTCTCTTAGTTCCTTACCTATCTGCTTCTCTCCTTTAAGTTTTTCGAGGGCAAAGATTATGCTTGCCAATGTCTGCATTTCCTGTCGGTCCAGAATCATTCTGTTCGTGACCCTCAGTGAAAGTTGGAAGTTTTTAACTGAACAAGCAAAGGTTTTGCGCATTCAGCAACGTGACACCTGAGCTGCCACCACAAGCCGCTGCGCCCGTAAAGGACTTCATCGCCCTCGGATGCACACAGCCTCTGTTCTCCATGGCATGTCCTGAGTGATGACGCCCTGGAAGGCAGCTGCATCACGGTGAACGACACGTCACACCTGGAATTCACCACTCTCCCCTAGGACACGACTCCTGGATTCAATGTCACGTCTAAATTTATTGCTAAGAGACTTAGTTGTTTCTCCGTGTAGTCAAATGCTCGTGCTGTCAGTTTATCATGACACTTAGCACTTCAAATACACGTGGATGTGTAAAGATTTAATGAAACTATGTTATGATCAATTAAGATCGACAACATTAGGTACTTCAGAGTATGGAGTGTGTGTTCTTATGACTCTTCATTATTTATCTTAAATATACACACCTCTGTCCAATTTCGAAAAAACAATTTGAAATATAAAAGTAAACATCCAGATTAGACTAAGAACTCTTGGTACTATCTTCTACATAAAGAAGAAAAGCAATATATAATTTTTTTAAAAAATAGTGGTCATTGGTGTGTGTGTGTGTGTGTGTGTGTGTGTGTGTGTGTGTGTGTGTGTACACACACACACACACACACACACATATATATGGTTTTGAGTATATTATATATATAGATGTATAAATACAGATGCTCCTTGACTTATGATGGGGTAATATCCAGGTATATCTTTTGAAAGTTGAAACTATTGTAAGTCAAAAATTCATTTGACACACATAACCTATGGAACATCATAACTTAGGCTAGCCTACATTAAACATGCTCAGAACACAAAAAGCCTATTTTATGAAAAGTGTTGACTATCTCGTGTAATTTATTGACTACGAAGAGCAAAAAACAGAATGGTTGTCTGGGTACTCAAAATATGGCTTCTACTGAATGTGTGTTGCATTCACCCCACTGAAGACTCAAAAAATAGCAAGGATCATCAGAATATATGTGTATGTGTGCAGATACACTTACATACAAACAAATGTATCTTATAGTTTACAGTATTAAGCTTATACTTACATCCCAATATCTAAAAGACACTTCTGTTTAGTGTTGTAAATTTGTTTTTCTTAACTCTCCTATTTATCAGGAAGTCATGCAAAATTTTCTATAGTTTCCTTCTAGAGTATTCTAATGGTTTCATTTCTGTTCTGTTGCAGTCAAGCTGAAAAAAGTCCTCCATTTAGGATGGTTTTCATTTTCTTAAATTATTGCCCGAGAAAAGCTCACTGAAGAGTTTAATAATATGTATTCTAAATGCCAATTAAACTATGTCATTTGGAAGCCATTACAATGGTATATTAGGAACAAGCTTTCTCCTCAGTCGTATCAACAGTTACTTATAATCAAATATTCCATATTTGCAATTATGTCATCCTTCATGATAGTTTTGGTTCCATAAAAAAATTAAAGATAATATTTGAAGTATGGGTAATTTAATTTATTGTCACAACAGATTTTAGTTACTGGCTTTTAGAATAACTGATAACACATATTTCTTCCATAAAGACATTTTAGAAATGGGACAATTAAAAAGGTTCCAGTAAAAAAAAAAATAGTTTTTCCAATATTACCAGGGTGTCCAATTGCCATCTATTTAGATTTGGCCTGAAGTATTAACGTACTGTAATTTTTATAAAGTAAACCAAAACTTACTTATGACCCAAGTTACTCATACACACTACAAAACTGATGAATATCTGAGAATAATTTTAACACATAGGAAAAAGGCAGTACTACGATTAAATTCGAACACCTTTATGTGCCTTATGGCATCTCATAATAATGTCTAGCACTGATGTCAGGGACTTTTTAAAGTCCTTTGACAAATATTGACTGACCTAGTCTCCACAGCAGCTATATAGGACTTGCTCTATTACTGTCTCCAGCTTTCAGATAAAGAAAGACACTGAGGCTGAGACAGATGTGCCCTAAATAGCACAAAGCCAGTGGAGAATCCAGGACTCATGCACATGCTGTTTGAGGATTCAATGAGACATTTGGCTTTCCAGAGAATATGGAAATTAAGTCCTAGAAGTTAGCTGAGAGATTTCTGTCGTCTCCAATGTGTCCCAAGCGTATTCCATAAACGAATTCTGATATAAAAACTCCTACAGCGTAACACCTTAGAGAAAACACCATGGGACATTTCCTTCTTCTCTCTTGTAGATTTACAATTCATGACGGCATAGCAAAGGTACGGAGAAGTCCTGAGGTGAGAAGCTCAGTTTCAGCCAGCGCTTCCAAGCTGATAAAACTTGATTAAACCCCCCTTTCCAGTCTTTAGAATATGTGTTCCTTCGAACGTAAATTGTGAGAAAGCCAAGTCCCACTATCTGGCAGATAGAAAACTGAAGCCAAAAATGCCTTTGCGAGCCTGCAGTCTCACCTCCCAAACTTGACCTCACTCAGCATTTAAATCAGCACGCAGGCATAACGGTTCTGCTATCTTAAGTCTCTTCAAGATTTCCAGTTTTATTTAAGCGTTTCAACAGGAAAACCATCATTAAATGACAACAGGTGGATAAAATAGATTGGTTATATTCTAGTATACCTAATAAAAAGTACTCACAATACATGTTGAATGTAATCAACGTTCAAACTTTGTAAAAAAATAAATATTCCATTTGCCCCGAAGTATTTGATAGGTAAAAGTCAGAGAAAAAAATAAAACCAACTAGTAAGCACAAAGTCTAGAGGCTCCAGAGAATCTGTCTTTTAGGTGAGGACCACAAGCCATAAGAACGTTTCATCACCGTCCCTTTCTCGCACAATATCATGGGGTTAAGCCTAGGGAGTTCACCACAATTGTATCAACTTTGCTGACCATGGCATATTCTGTCCTTTCAGTTCCTCCGAAGATCTATGACATCTCAAACGACATGACCATCAACGAGGGGACCAACGTCACCCTTACCTGCCTGGCCACCGGGAAGCCAGAGCCTTCCATCTCCTGGCGACACATCTCCCCATCAGGTAAAACAGGGATCGGCCGGTGCGGCTTCTGCCCTTCATTGCTCTCGCGCCGCCTCGCTCGTTCAGAACCTCGGAGTCGACTTATTGAATGTTTTGTATCTTTTCATGAGGTGGGAAGGATGCATGTGTTCACACTGCACTTTATACCTAAAGACACTGGAGTTCACAAAAGTTAAATGACTCCTTTCTGTCCGAGCCCAGAAGAGAATCGATGTCTCCTGATTTCCAGTCAAACGTATGTTGACTCTAGTATATGGAATAATCACACGTCAATAGATAAAAGTCTCCAGTGGAAATATTATAAGAGAAATATCTTCATCTTAATGTGGCAGGGAGTTTTTCAAGCAGCCTTCACGTGTTAATAGGCCAGCATGAACCACTAACATAGTTGGGGAGAGTGAAGTTAATCAGATTATGAGGTTGCTAGGTCTGATTTCAAACTACAGTTCAGAATTGAAGATTTTGGAGTTAGAGTGAACTTTAACAGGTGAGGGGTCTAAAACCCAAGAGTTGAAGTAACTTGTACAAGATCGTATAACTCGGTGAAATGAAGGCACAACACCCTCATGAGTTTCCAGCGCTCTGCTGCAGTGCACACCCTCTCAAAGTCAACTTTAGGAAGTTGACCATGCTCACCATCAAAACAGCTGCTTTCACAGGCACAACTCTGACAGAGTCACCAGTTGTCTGCATGTTAAAAGCCTGAACTACGTAGCTTTGGGTATACGCTGAAGGTCAGAGTGGTACATTTAATGAATGGGATCCCGCCTCATTTCAGATAAATGGAATCTGATTTTATTTGCTTTATATTTTGGGTGGAACTAACTCCCACAAGTCTGATACAATGAAATTGCTTTTCATGATGTCAGAATGGTACATTTCATGCAGGTGTAGCAGGAGCACAACTGGAGAATCTATTTTGTCTGCTATCCTTCCTTTAATATCACTTATCTCTCAGCACCTTTCAGTGTCCTCATGTGTGCAATGGGGTTAATGAAACTCACGCACGTCGCAGGCTTACTGTTACTACTAATGTGAGGGGACGTCAGGATGTCAGCACGATGCCCTTGTGTAGTGTGTCTTCCAGCCCCTGCAATATTTCTGATGTAGGAGTGTGCTCCTAACTGCCAACACTTCACTCTGTAGCCTGCTCAGAAGAAACAGAACTGGTAATCGAGCGGCGCGTTCATGGCAGGACCCTCTGTGGGGCATATGTGCAACAAACTCACCACGACAAGCCGTCACACACACATGCTCCAGAGCCTCCTTCCTACTCGTCAGTTCAGCCAACCCTTGGGCACATCTTGTAGCCCCAGTCACCCTCAGCTAGTTTCCCACTTTCCAAAAGTCGCGTGGTAATAATCCACGGCTATTGTGAGACTCAGATAAGATAATAGCATAAATGTGTTTTAAAAAGTATCGCTTGATATGCAAATGTACAGCTGATTCTTAATCATCTTTCCAGAAATTTAGATCTGATATGGCAACATAATTTTTGTCAGAATGAAACACATAATCTCCATCTTCATATAATTTAAGATTAATATTTTGGATTTAACTCTCCTGCTTTGCAGGGCTTGTTATTATGCAGATTCCTCTTTCTTAAGTGCTTGGATACATTTTAGTTTAATTAAATAGGAATGTTGGTTAGTGAAGTTATTAGAATAATAATAATGGATAACATCATGAAGCTGAAAGAAGACAGATTTGGTTTATAAGTTAAACTGCGCAGAGATTTGTTTTTCTGATCCTGCCATACTCAGCAAATGAGTAAAATTAGCATAAGTATTAACTATTATCCAATGAATAGCTAGACTTCATGGATATTTTTATAAACATTTCCAATAATTTCAAATCATAATTTGTTAAAATCAAAATTCAAATGCAAGGCACTAAAAAGAAAAAGAAAAAAATGCACAGCATTGTGGAGTTTCTGCTTTAAGGAACATGTCTGATAATTCTATTAGCTTTTCTCAATGTATTTATCTGTATTTCAAAGCAAAATTATGAAGGTCATCGATCTGTTTATATTTTACCTAAGAAACGTCAATGTCTTGCATGTTCTCATTTTCATTTGCTATATCCTGAAAGAGAATGTGTCTCACACAGCAGTTAGCATGTGAACATGTTCAGTGGCAAAAGCAGATATAGCTGTGCTCTATGTTAATACTAAAAGGAATGGCTAGTTTTTGTACACGTGATTTGTTTACATTTTTTTACCCATACCTTTGGTAAGTCTTGATGGCTCATTCATAGTCGATTCTAGTTTTAAAGATCAATAATAAATGGCTGGTCACAGGATGACAGCTCCACAGAACTTCCTAAGCGACAGAAAAATGAGGCTGTGGGTTCGGCCACATCACAGCCATCACTGGAGCCAGGGAGGATTGCCATTCTGCTTGTTAATTCTAGCAACTCACCGTATCTCACCAACAAACACCTTTCCTGCGATGTTTCTAGACTCATGAGCTGCCTTAGGGTTCACGTCTACAAATGATGTTCTTCATATTTTGTCTGCTCTGTATTTGGAAATTCATTTCAAATCTACATTTTAAAAGGGTAATGAAAGTCATACAAAGAACATTCTGTATTCTTTACTCCATTCTGTCTGTCATCATTTGGTCAATTTGTGTCATCCTTTGCTCTGTGTGTAGAGTAAGTAGAGATATATGAACACACACACACACACACACACACACATAATTGAATCACTTGGGAGCAAGCTGAATACATCTTGGCCTTTTTTTAAATCTCTAGATATTTCAGTGTAGATTTCAGAAGAATAATGGCATTCTCTCTACATAGCCATAGTCATTCTCATTTCCAATAAATTTAATGTTGACCTTATACTTTTATCCAATTAAACAGCCACACTCCAAGTTTGTCAACTCATCCAATAGTGTCCTTGATAGATCACTTTTCCCTCTAATACGAACTCCAATACAGGACCATGTGTGGTATTTAGTTGCCGTATCACTTTAGTCCCCTTTAATCCGGGGAATAATTTTCAGTCTTTGTCATGACTGAACTTTAACATTTCTCCACCATGCTTGCACCCTTTCTAAAATAGAATGTTTCTCACTTGGGCCCCATATTTTCTCATGATGGTATTGCAGTTATGCTCATGGGGAAGTAAGTGAAATGGGATCCTTCTCCGCAAATCATATCCCAAGGCACAGAAGATCCATCTGTCTCTCATTTGTGATGTTCATTTCAATTACCCAATCAAGGTGTCTTCAGACTGCTACACAGTATGGTTTGTTTTTTCATTCCCATGCTACCAGTCAGCAGTCTGTAGGCAGAGCTTCTAAAAACATGACGTGCAAATGTCTTCCACATGTCAACCCTGCCCATAGACTTAACATTATTGATGATTCTTTTGTGAAACAATCTTTACTCTGATGATCAAACTAACGTTTTTTTTCTAGCTTCAACACTCCTTTTACTTTTACCAGTTAACCCTCGACAGTCTACTATACACAAGGACTTTACTTTCCCCTGTTTATTATTTGTCTACTTGTTTGTTATGGCATGAACTCAAGAATTCTCAACTTTTGAAAATTGCTTGCAATTTATGACTGCCTTTAATTTTTTGGAGTTCTGATTGTTCCTCTTGGCCATGTCAGTCTGTCCCCTGTGTCCTTGTGGCACACACCATCCTTTACTTGAGCACTTTCATACTTTCTGGCATGAGAAAATATGCCAGGCTCTTCTTTCCTACTCCACCTCTGGAATTAACCACTTGATTTAACTCCAGATTATTTTATGCCATACACTTGGAGCCAGAAACATTAAGTCTTGGATTAAGAATGCAACTCTGTTGATTTCTCTTATGGTAAAATTGTCAGAGACTCAAAGGTCTGGGCTACTTCCTAAGAGAGTCTACTAAACCACAAGACCTTAAATAACTTCAAGTCAAGGAATAAAAAAAATATTTTGTTTGACTTTGTCTAACACGTCTAGAGAGCCTAGAATCTGCTTATGCAAAAAGTACTTCCATAACTAATGATGCAATATTTATGTCAAGGAAAATATAAAAAGATAGTTGTTATATCATAGAGATACAGATGGACTCATAGGTCTTTACACAGGATCTTAATGCTTCCACCAATCTACCACTGGCTTCTTATCTACTTAGAACATTTTGAAGATTTTCTCAAAACTCCTGGTATGAGGCATGTGACTCCTTTTCATGTCTGTCTATAGTTTAGGCATCGGATGGTACCAACATAACACAGTGATTAAGATCATGGACTTTGGTTTCAGTCAAATTGGGCTTAAGATCCAGCTTTTTCTCTTACCAACAGTAAGATCTTAGACAAAATGGTTAACTTCTGTACATTTCCAATACAAAATGCTGATAATAAGTGGACCTAATTCACAGAACTGTTATAAATAATAAATAGGATAATATGAAACATTGGACAGAGTTCATGACTGTAAGCATTCTATGTTTTTAGCTAATAATGTACTTCTGAAAAGTGCTTAAATTTTTGAGCAGATAGAGTTTCCTGCCCCGTCCCTGAAACTGAGGACCTATTTATGACTTTTGAATGTAATTCACATAGCTGCTTTCAAATGAGGTGATCGTGAAGCTAAAAGTCATTTCAGAGTTCTAGAGAACATTGGCAAGTTGACACAGGCCATCTGATTTTCACTACAAAGACAAAACAGAATTCTTAATTACACATGATTGAGTTAATAAACCTAGATCCAGTCAGAAGAATAAAATATGGGAAAAGTTAAAAGTTAAATTTTAAAATAATACATGAGATGAGACAAATTTGGAGGTGTTTTGAAGGCTGGTTTCAAATATCTACTTACTCATTACTGTTTATTTTTATCTCTATTTTTTATTTGCTGGTACTTGGAGCTATGTTCACACTTTAGCTGGTGATGCTTATTAGCTGGTAGAGATACGATTTTGGCTCTGAAGCTAAACATGTGAGTGTAAACACTGGACTGTACATCTCAAATTGTTGTTGGTCTACTTCTTGTATGCCTAATCTTTCATAGGACATTCTTACCTTAACTATCCATAGATATTAAGGCTGTTGCCTAACTGAAGGTGAAGCCTGCTCAGCATAAGTCTACTTCTACTATTATGGTCTAGATTCTATTTCTTCCCATTTGCTGAGTCCTTATTTCATTAAATATCCTCTTTTTCCTGCATTCTTAACTTTTTTCTTTCTATTGACTCCATCCTATCCACATTTAAATAGTCTCAAGTCTTTCTTTCCTGAAAACAGTCCCTTGTGGCTCTTTACTTTTGTTTAATAAGCAGTTATTGAGTGCTCTCAAAGAAAACCTCAAATGTGTATGAATGGAATCAGAAAACCTTAATTTCAAGAAATCCAAAAAGGAAAGAGTTTTAGGAACAGTGAGTGTTGAACAACATGAATCAGGTCAAATAAGATGCAACCCAAATGGTTACCTCTGGGTTAGGTCATTTGGTGGTCATTGTGGCAATTCAGTGGCATCGTGGGACAGAAACCAAAATATGGAGGGTTAGAGTAGGTGAAGAGTTTAGATGCGAAGGCATAACTGTGCATCCCATTAGTCAAAGCAAAAATTTAGTGTCTCTACTTTTACAAATGTTGTATCTTCTGCTGGAATTATCTGTTACTACTTTATCCAGGTGAAAGACTTCTATTCACTTTTCACCTTCTTATGAAACCATTCCTAAGAATTCCAGAGGAAATCGGGTGTCACTTCTTCCATAGTTACATAGTGTTTTGTGTCACTACTTGTGTGGAATTCACTCCCCAGCTGTAGTCATTGACTTTGTTTATGGTCTCATGGGACAGGGAACTCCTGTGTTCATCTTCACACCTCTGTGACATAGCACAGGGCTTGGGACAAAGGGGGAGATTCATAAATATTGCTTTACTAATAGATGCTCCTCTCTGCTCTTGATTCCTACATGGCTTCTAGGATCTAGAATAAAACTGGAAAAGAGTTAGTAGAGAAGGAAATATTTCCTTTCTGATGTTTCCCCGCTACCCATTCTCCTAGGATGGACACACACCACCCATAAATATGCATCAGCCTTTTATTTTCCTTATAGCCTCAATATGGCTATACCCCGTAGCATAGGGAGCAGCTTGCACAAGTTAGTTTTAGCCAACATGGTTCGACTAGCATCTCTGCATGACCATCTTCCACTGGCAGTGAGGGAGGTACTTGCATAGACTTATCTCATTTAAGCTTCAAAACTAAACTCATGGTACAGATACACATGACACTTGAAGAGTTTGCATAAATTGTCCCAAATAAATATGAATTTTGCTTCACTGTTTACTGTGGCATAATTATAGATGCACAGGAAGTTACAAAGGTAGTACACAGACTTTCCATGTACCCTCCACCCAGTTTCTCCCAGTGGTTACATCATGTATAACTATAGAATAACATCAAACTAGGAAATGGACATCAGTGTAATGTATACCCTATGCCACTTTATCACGTGTTGATTTGTGCAGCCACCACCACAACCAGGATACGGGACTGTTCCCTCAGCACAAAGATCTCTTCTGTGCTGTCCCTTTATTGTCATGTCACTTATACCCCTTCCCCACTCACACCCTAATCCCTGACAACCATTGTTTTGTTTTCCAATTCTCTATAATATTGTCATTTCTAGAATGCCATCTAAATGGAATTATATGCTATGTGACTTTTTGAAACTGGTCTTTTTCACTCAACATCATGCCTTTTGTTAAGTGTGCATGTACCAATAGTTTATTTTTTTATTGCTGAGTACAATTATAGAATATTTTCCTGGTTTCCAGTTATTAATTATAATTTTTTTCACCTTTGGACCTATGTACATTGTTACATTTAAGTGAACCTCTTTCAAGTATCATATAGTTAGCACAGCATATAATTTTATAATCTACTCCACCAATCCTTGTGTTCTTACTGAGGTATTTAGACCATTTACATGTAATTTAATTATTGATTTTTTTTAGAACTAAAGTCTGACTATTTTTGTTTCCTTTTCTGTTGGCTCTCTCTCATTTTTGCTTTTCCTGTTTTCTATTTCCTGCCTTACTGCAGGTTGCCCGAGCACTTTTTAGAATTCCACCTTATCTACAGTGTTTTGGTGTATATCTTTGCTCAGCTCTTTAGTAGTTGCTCTATGTGTTGCCTTATCAATACATAACTTGTAACAGGCTAAGGATGTTTAACCTTTACCAGTTCCAGTGAAGTATGGAGACCTTCCTTCCCTTTACATCCCTTCATGCTGTCCCTTTTAAAATCTTTTAAATATTTTAAATAATCTTAAATATTTTCTCTGCATATGTGAGATGACATTTTCCTAATAAAAACGTATATGAGTTTTTCTTTCAACTGTCAAGCATATCTAGAAAACTCAAGAGAAGGAAAACTTGGTTTTTTTTAACCTACCTTTTTACTCTTATCATTTTTCCGATGTTCTAAGATTCTTTGCTTTATTGTTTTATTTCTTGTTAGAAAACTTTTGTGCCCATTCTGAAGGCAAACTTTTTTAGTCTTCATCATCTGAGATTGTTTAGACTTTCCTTTGTTCCTGAAGGATATTTTGGCTTGGGATAGAATACTGAGTTTAATAAAAGATGTCAGTCATTATTTAATACTCAGGTAGCCTTAAAATGACCATAAGGCAATATTTTGAAATTACGTGGATTGAAGTATAGAAACTTCAGAAAATAAAAAGCAGTTTTGTCCATGCTTTTACAAGTACTGCTGTGGGTTTACCTCGGCTCTAAGTTAAATAACATGAGCTATCAGTCAAGAATACAACACATTTTCAAACTAGGAGATTTAAAGGACTTTGAGATTGTTCGATGAGAGCTGTCTCAGGATAAACAGAGTAAACAAAGTGAAGTAGCCATTAGACCCGAGATCAACTCAAGGCCAGTGGGCCAAACTGTCCTGCTGTCATTTCTGTAAATGGAAGTTTTTTTCATTTTTGAACACCACCTTTCTCATTCCTTTGCACATTATCTGTGGCGCTTTTACTCTAGGGCAGTAGAATTGTATAGTTGCAACAGAGACTGTATGCACAGCAAAGTCTAGACTATCTATTATCAGGTCCTCTCAGGAAGAGTTCTCTGATTTCTGCACCAGATAGCTTAAAAGTAGTTTGGACTTTACATTTTGTTTCGCAGCTGACAGACATAGGGGCTTAGTACACTAGAACTTCCATAATTCTATTAAATACAGTCTTAAGACAGAAAATGTTAATTACTGAGTATCAGGAAAAGCAGGAGACCGTAACGCCTGAAGATGATCAGCTAAGAACCACGAACACGGCTAGAGTCCATTGTTTAAAATAGTTCTGAAAACAGCTCCAGTCATCAAGGGACAAACCGGAAAGCGCCACCTGCTGTTAGTGCTCTTGATCCATGGCCTTTCTTTCGTGCCGTTCCCTTTTTCGGAAGGCGTCTTCCTGGAGGTCTCAGTGCTGGCCCTGCACCCAGGACGACGTGCAGGGGCCGAGGGCCTGGGGGCTTCCAACCTGCTGCCAAACTTGCGGTTCTCGAAGACTCTTGCTTCAGGTGAGCCATCCTGACACTGCCCTTTGCTCTTCCATGGCGGCACCAGAAAGATTCAATAAGACTGACGGTTTATCTGATGACTTCCCAAGGATACCAGGTCTTCAGAGTACAAGCTGTGGTTCCAGTTCCATGGCCCAGTCTCTGTGAATGTCCATAATAGTTTTTCATAATGGGTAATTATATAAGGAGTGAATCTACTTTAAGATGGCAAGTTAAACTTTTGCCATCAGGTTGCACACCAACCATTTATATATGCAGTTAAGATTGCATATATCTCTCTTTGTTCTGAGAGTTTTCTTGTAACTTTAACTTTCATTTGTCTAGTTCCAAAGTCCCTCTACATCTATCCAGTTAGTGGTGGGTTATGCTAATTTTTCCTAATTCAGAATTTTTAATACCTGCTATTTGAATATAAAAAGCAAGCCAACCGAGTCAGTTTTTTAGAATTTTAAGACATGCATAATGTCAGACAATGGGCTGCATGATATGATGAATCATTATTTAAAAATTCAATATTCTCTGAGGAAGGTGCTTACCCATAAAAAACAAAAAACAGGAATCCACCAAGCATTTCACAAAAGAGTTTTTATTTTATTTTTTCACTATAGAACTGGATTTTGAGAAAGCTGGGGCATTAGGGAAAAGTGACATTATGCATTATGTCTTTCCTTAATGGACTGAATGTGTAGAGACGACCATGGTTCACATTAGGCTGTTTGCATTTTGGGAATTTGATTTTTCTAAGGTCTTTTCCCTCAGTGATTTTAATGTCATGTTACATGTTTAGGGAAATTTAAGAGGTTATGTCCAAACAAGTTAGGAGCTTGTTTAAATGTTATCCCCTTTGAGCACACAACTTTTACTCTGGTTGCAAATTTCACGCTAATTTATGCTGAGGTGGCACTCTATGGATACAAACTCCTTCATAACATTAGACGAGCACTGTAAGGAACCCGAGGGACAGCATTAGGGGGCTGTGAGTGTTTAAAATGAGCCCATCTATACTTATGTTGAGAATTATTTATTGAGCACGCAACATAACCCAGTCACGGCTTTAGCAGGTGTTAAGTTAACAGGTAAACTGGCTTTCATGTGAAGCATTACAACTTCACGCACGGCATTCGTGGGAAAGAGCGTAAGGCTTATCTGAACCCCAGTTGTTCTGTCGCCAATAAAGGCGCAACTTGGCTGTTCTCCCCCATCGATGTAAGATCGCATTTACGGTGGCTACTTTTATACACAGACAAGATCTGCTGGAATTTTGTGCTGTTCCTGGATCATTACTGAAATATTTATGAGTAAGAAAGACAAAAACTCTTAATAATAATAATAGTTGTAGAAATTCAGACCCACAGTGTCCTTGACATTAAAGACAAGGGCTTGCAGTAAATGACTATCAGAAGATTTTTGACCTCTAGTGTAAAAGGGCACTATATCCATTTTTCTTCACTCAAAATGAATACATTGCTATTGAATTTTAATTGTGCTCCAGTTTATATTTTTTCTTGACTAACTGGCTCATAATTAGGAATAATCATCACTAGTAGAAAATTAGAATGATTCTAATAATCTTGGGCTGTGAATCAATACCACCATTGAGAAACACATTTTATTTCCCTCACTTTTTGTGTGCCATCTTTTCAAGATGCAAGTATGACTTCATGTTTCAGGCAATTATAGCTACATAGTAGCCACTCTATAAATATTTTTAAAGTGACAAAGTATTTTCAAGTGCTGTAAAGTGTTTACATGATTAATAAGCTTATATTTGAGTAATCTTTTAATCTTTTTAAAATTAACAAGACTAAAAGTTATGCATACTTGTAACCTATGTGACTTGACCATTTCTCCAAAAGGTTATAGAATAAGGGAACAATATTTTCATAATTATTCAACTACTATTTTAAAAGACAAGATAGCACAGTGCTTAAAGGACTGCAGTTACTACTTGCACTTCCTGGTTTCAAGCTCTTCCTCTGCTACTTACTGCACGTGTTAGCCTGGGCAAATTTCTCAGGCTTTCTGGGTTTCAGTTTCTTCATCTGCAAATGAGGATGATAATAATAGTAATACCACAAGGTTGTTATATACAAGAAATATTGTAGGAAAAATGTTTAGAAGAGTACCCATCCACAATTAAGAGCTCCAAAATCTTAGCTACTATTATTAAAAGTTTCTCTTACATTTCACTTTTACATGAAAGTTGCTTGAGGACAGAGAACAAAAGATGATGATGAATGCTATGTTGTTACATGATAACATCAGACAAACAACAAACGGGATGTAATGGCTGCATTTCTAAACTCATGAGAAGTTATTTTGTATTTTGTTTTTTTCAACATAGAAAGTATAGGGGGGAATGTTCACTGAGCACCTGCCAGATTGACTTCCAGAAACAAATGTTTACTTCATATATTCAGATTCCAATAAACTCTGGATGATAGTGGGGAGGACAAGAAACATGGCATATTGGAAAGGGGATACGTTTTTTTTTAAGGCAATGTTTTCTCTGGTTTCATTCTGTGCTGTAGAAAAAAAACCTATAAAAATAAAGAACAAGCCGGGCTCAGTGGCTCAGCCTGTAATCCCGAGCCTTTGGGAGGCTGAGGTGAGGGGATGGCCTGAGACCGCGGGTTCGAGACCCACCTGTGCAGCGAGACCTCATCTCTGCAATAAATAAAAAATTTTAAAAATCAGCTGGGTGTAGTAGCGCATGCCTGTAATTCCAGCTACTCGGAAGGCTGAGGCAGAAGGATCGCCGGAGCCCGGCAGGTTGAGGCTGCGGTGGCCGGGAGTGGCCGCTGCACTCCAGTCTGGGCGACCAAGTGAGACTCCAACTCAAAAAATAAATAAATAAATAAAATAAAGAACAAAAGAAAAGAGTTCACACAGCTCATGACTCCTAAGGGGTGACTGTCACAGTAAAGGAACCAAGCCTCTCTGAGAATTCTGGGTGACTACTGACCCCAGCCAAGCCAAGGAAAAGGACATAAAGACACTGTGACCAGAAGACTGTGAATAATGGTCAACCAGATTTTCTATGTAAAATTATTGTTGTCTATAAATTCTCAAATCGTTATTTATATGAGCAACTCACATTTCAGCCTGTTAAAATTTCCAAACATTTTATGGAGAGTATTTCCAGTGAGAAGACAGCACTTTGACTCTCTGAAAATGTTACAAAGGGAATTTTGTCCTAAAGGAAGAGGGTCGACATTCCTGAAATGCCTCCTCGAATGCTGCCAGTATCTCATGGAATAGTGAGAGAGGAATTTTGCCGGAATGGCAAAAGGCAAAAGGCGGCATGTATTACATATAAACTGTGTATATAAACTTTGCCTGAGAGATTCTGACATGAAAAATTAGATTTATTGTACATCTTAAAATCTAACCAAAGCTATGTTTTATTGAAATCTTCAGAAATGTATAAAGAATATTATTCTATAAATTTACAAATTAATAAAAAGCCTTACTAAAGCCTTGAAAACGTGTCCTCAAAGTATACAGGATTATGGAATTCATTAAGACAGCTCCTTTTTTTTGAGTCCCCCCCCACTTTCCTTTTTGACCAATTTTTTTAATGTTCCTTTTTGCATTAGGTTTGAATGTAATCCAGCACCAGCCGTATTGTTTCTGGACAGTACTGAGGCTCCGAAGATGTATTACACTCATGCATCATCATAGCATTGTCATTCTGACGATATATTAGTGTAATACATCTTCAGAGCCCTCAAATGAGAAGCTGTCTGGAAGGAATGGGGCGAGGAGCAAATTCAATTCAATTACAGGACAAAGAACCAGCAGAGAGCAGGAAAGAACTCTCAGAGCAAGATTCTCGGTGGAGTTGATTACAACAGGGTATTTCATGGAAGTCCATTCCATTTTTCCTTTTGTGACATGACAAAAAATAATTATGGATTTTGAACACACGTCTATAAAGATAAAATGGCTTCTCAACCCTCTGTGTTTAATTCAGTAGCGGCCTGATGTTTTTTAAAGGCATTTAATTGGTTTGGGGAGAAGTTGTACAAACAATGCTATCTATTTAATATGTAAGCCTACAGTATACAGTCGCCCTACAGATTGGTTTATTAAAATGTGATAGGCAGCAAGGAATGTTAGTCAACCTTTCAAAAAACTCATAGATGACACTTAAAATGTTCAGACACGAGTGACAATGACTTACTCAGAAGTGATCAGCAGGCGACAAATAAGAGAGGCAACTCTTTTTAGCCAGCTCCTGGCTATTTCCACTAGATTAGGCTGTCTAAAGTGATCAGTAAATCTTATTGCCAGCATAGCTTTTCTTAGCTGTCTCTCATGCAGTAAAAAACAAAGGGACTCTTAATTTCATCACAGTGCAAAGACATGTGGGGCATAAGACATTTCAGTCTACTTTACATATTTTGCAAAAATAGATTACTTAATTTGAAGATCCTTAACTCATTATATAATTCTATATTTTAAATATTTATTTACATCTATCTTCTTTAAAACTCACCTACCGGGCCAAACATGGTGGCTTGAGCCCAAGTGTTTGAGACCAGTCTGAGCAACATGGTATAAGCCAGTCTCTATAATTAAAAGAAAAAAGAAAAGAAATAGCTGGGTGTGGTGGTTGGTGCCGCCTATAGTTTCAGCTACCCATAATAACACAGAGAGAGGATCCTTTGAGCCCAGGAGGTCAGGGGTATAGCGAGCCATGATCATGCCACTGCACTTCAGCCTGGGCAAGAGAGTGAGACCCCGACTTGAAAAGAATTAATAAATTAAACTTACCTGCTGAGCACTTACTCTATCAGACACTTTGCAAGACATTGCGTAAACAGTGGTTAAGACGAAAAAAATACAACTACTACCATCAAGGAGTTTACAACCTGGTTGGAAGAGACAGACAGGAGGAGTAAAGCCATTACCCACTAGCTTGAGACTATGAGCACAACAATAAGGCAGCTTTGGAGAGTTCTCTGTTAAATGGAGCCTTGGAGTTTGAGGACAGGAAGTTGCTAATTGGTGGGAACAGCATTTACAAGTGCTTGCAGGCAAGAAAAAAAAATTGGTGTCTTCCCACACAGAGGTAAACGGGTCTGGAACAAACTGACAGATAGGGAAGAGAGGGGCTGAGGGTGAGGGTGGAGACAGTGGACTGGGGGTGGTCAGATCAAGTGGGGTTACTGGCCATGGTGATAAGGTTGGACTTTTTTCCTCCTCAATGCAAAAGGAAGCTATGGAAAGTTTTTGAGAACACATATGCCATGACTCGACTCTGACTTTTGGAAGACGGTTTTCCTGCTGCCTAGAGCATGAGTTGTAAGGAAAGTCTGAAGCAGAAGGTGAGACCATTTAGGAAACTATTACAGTAGCTGAGATGTGGGTTTTAATGAGAACAATGGCCGTGGAAATTGAGAGGACTGCGGGAATCCGGTCAGAAGCAGCTAAAACCAAAAGGTGCGGATAGCTTGGAGGTGGGAGATGCTTCTTAGTTTTCCAGCTTCGTCAACTTGAAGAATGGACGGGTCATTTTTTTAAAATTTTAAAAACGTGGGGTACAATTCAGGATTGGGTACGCAAGTGGTCATCATACAGGTAAAGTTTGGAGCCCCATTTGGTCCCCACTTTGCCTGGTTTGAGATCGGGTACCCTTATTGATGCTATCGGCCCCTTCACCCCCAGCAGTTCCCCACTGGTGCCACTCCCTTTCTTGTAGTGTTGTGATAAACGTTTGGGGTCCACTTATGAGTGAGAACATGTGGTACTCCGTTCTTTGTTTCTGTGACAGATCACTAAATCCATCCAAGTTGCTGCCAAGTTCATGATTTTATCTTTCTTTACGACTGCATAATATCACATCGTGTAGATGTACCACGTTTTTTTATCCAGTCTGGTTTCAATGGACAGTATGATTGGTTCCATGATTTTGCTATTGTAAATTGTGCTGTAATAAACAGGCATGTGCAGGTATCTTTTCTGCAGAATTATTTGCGTTACTCCAGGTATATTCCCAGGAAGGGGATAGTCCCCACTCTCTTGATGGTTTCTTTGGCTTTGCAGAAGCTTTTCAGTTTGATGAGGTTCCACTTGTCTGTCTTATCTCTTATGGTATGGGCATTTGGGGTTTTGATCAGGAATTGGTTGCCTATTCCAATTTCCATGAATTAGAAATTTCCTTCTGCGTTTTCTAAGATTCCTATAGTTTACGGTTTTACGTTTAGGTCTTGGATCCATTTGGAGTTGATTTTGGTGTATGGTGATAGGCAAGGGTCCTGTTTCAATCTTCAGCATGTGGACAGCCAGTTTTCCCAGCACCATTTATTGAATAGGTTCTCCTCTCCCCAGTGGTGGATGGTGGAGGCTTTGTCGAAGATGAGTTGGTTGAGAAATTGAGGTTTTTCTTCCGGAATCTCTATCCTGTTCCATGGGTCTCTGTGCCTGTTCTTCAAAAATTCTCCACTATGACCAAATAGGCTTCATCTCTGGGATGGCTGGACATTTGCAAGAACATAAATGTAATTCCATATACCAACAGATGTAAAAGAAAAAAGTACCACATGATTACATCATCAGTTGCAGAAAAAGCCTTTGATAAAATCCAGCATCTCTTCTTGATAAAAACCCTTGAAGACCTAGGCATAGAAGGAACATACCTCAAAAGAGTAAGCAGCATCTATGAGAAACCCACATCCAGCATATGGCTAAACAGGCAGAAATTGGAAGCATTCCTCCTGAAAACCAGAAGAAGAAAAGGCTGTCCACTCTTACCCATCCTGTTCAACATAGTGTTGGAAGTCCTAGCTAGAGCAATAAGAGAAGAAAACCAGGGGTATCTAAATAGAAAAAGAGGAAGATAAGTTTTCCTTCTTTGTTGCTGATATGATCCTATACCTTGAAAACCCAAGAGAATCTGTCAAAAACTTCCTTGCACTGATAAAGGACTTTCACAAAATCTCAGGATACAAAATAAATGTGCAAAAGACAGTCGCATTCTTATACACCAACAAACAGGCAGAGAACCAAATAAAAAGCACACTCCCATTCACAACAGCCACACAGAAAAATGAAACATCTCAACATCTTCTTAACCAGAGAAGTGAAAGATCTTTACAACAAAAACTACAAAACACTGCTCAAACAAATCCAAGACACAAACAAATGGAAAAATATCCCATGCTCATGGATAGAAAGGATCAACATTGTCAAGATGTCCATCCCACCCAAGGCAATCTACAGATTCAGCGCAATACCCATAAATTACCAACATCATTCTTCTCAGACCTGGAAATGACAATACAGAAATTCATATGGAAACAAAAAGAGCCACGAATAGCCAAAACAGTCCTCAGCAACAGAAGCAAAGCAAGAGGTATCACCCTCCCAGACTTCAAACTTTACAATAAGGCTACAATAATCAAAACTGCCTGTACTGGATTTGTCATTAACTGAGATGAGACACATCGGAGGAGAAATACACGTGAGAGAAAAGTCAACATCTCTGCTTTGTTGCCGGTTGTGTTAAATTGTAAGGCGTACTAGACACCCAAGTGGAAAGTCAGTAGATAATTGGACACAGGAGGCGTTTCCTCCGGGCGGAGGCCAGACGCGGAGTGAGACTTGGAATCATCAGCGTCAGTCTGTCCTGAGCAGGCAGAGTCAACAGGCAGAGGGGGCCGCGGGACCAGTGTGTCTGAGGTTGCGGAAGACAGAGGACGAGAACACAGGACGGAGAAAGCGCCGCTGGTGTGAGGACCAGGAACCCGGAGGGTGAGCTCGGAGAGTAGACGGTCATCATAATCAGAAGTGACCTCAGGAGTTGAAACTTAACAAGAGATGGAATAAGCAACAGTGGACAGTGTCTGTGTGCTGTGCAGGACGGAGATCAATCTGACCTTGATGGAAGCAGTTTCCATGAAACCGTGGAAACTGGAGCCAGCCCGGCCGGGCCAAGCGGACAGTGCGGATAAGGGTGGGAAGCTGGTGTGGTGGGGAAGAGAAACAGGACGTTTGCCGGACTGCGGCTCGGGGTCGAGAGTAAAGGTGCTCTCTCTTTTTTTTTTTTTTTTTTTTG